>NC_088356.1:3480000-3685000 GCF_036884655.1 Musa acuminata AAA Group
GACGCATCGGGCAGAGCTGATGGAGAGCAAAGTGGAGTCGCTGAGTGCAGCATACGACGCGTTCGTCTTGGCGGCGGAGGCCGTAATGGAGGCCAAGGAGCAATCCGACGGACGGACGGCGCCCGCCACCGGCGTCGCCCTCGAGGCCTTCAAGCAGCGGTGGGAGATGTTCCGCGTCGCCTGCGACGAGGCCGAGGCGTTCATCGAGTCCATGAAGCAACGCATCGGCTCCGAGTGCCTCGTCGACGAGGCTACCGGCGCCTCCTGCTTGCAGCCCGGGCACCCTGACGCAGCCCCCGGGATCCCGCCTATCAGCGCCGTCCGGCTCGAGCAGATGAGCAAGGCCGTGCGGTGGCTCGTCATCGAACTCCAGCACGGCTCGGGAGCCGCTTCCGCCACCGCTTCCGCTTCTGCTGCGGCCCATTCTCACGCCTCCGCCCCCTTCGATGCCAGGTCCCCCGAGGACGCCGGCCAATAGGTACGCACGATCCATCGTTACACGTTCCTTTGCAACCCTAATCGAGAATAGTCTGTGCAATTGCGATCCCCATTGGCCTTATGCTGTGATCCGGGGGGTCTAACTGTGTGACGCTTATACTTTCCGAAATAGTCTGTCCAAGTTCCTATCTTCAACACTGAGAAAACAAATCAAGAATGAGTTTGCTGCAGCACATTTCAGCAATTTCTTGACACAGCATTTTGGAACTCATGACATAAAGACATGATACATTCTACTTTATAAGCCTGAGAAAGAGAGACAAAAATGCGTTCTTGGAGACATGATACCAACTGCATTATTGCTGGTTTGTCGATCGATGCTAGGGCTAGTGTAGAACATGTAGAACATGCTTTCTTTCTGATGAATCAAAATTTGATGCCCTGACTCATAAATTTTCATTGTGTTCTTGGCATTCAAATTCTACTGCAACGAGTCTTACCAGTCCCTCTTGATTCCCATGTCTTTTTTGCAGAGTATGGTGGTGTTTCCTGGAGTAACAAACACCATATGGTCCTCATGAACATGCTCTTGGTATTGTGCATATTGTGTTCGTAGTTAATTGTAGTAAAGATCGAGCCACTCCAATCACAAGCAACATTGATCCAGTGCTGGTTGAATCCCAAATGCAAAGTGGGTCGAAACATTCTTATGGGTTTGGTGCCTATGTACTTGCTTTTGTTGCAGTCACAGTATTTTGGTGCCTATGTTCATCATTGTCAAGACATATATGATAGATAGTGTGGCCATCTTTTTTCCTGTTGTCAGTTTTAGACCAACAATGAAAGTTCCCCTCCCCATGAAGGGGAAGTTGATAGTGGAAAATGATAACTTCATCACATTCTTGTCTGACTCATAAATAGCTTCTTCCTTAAAAGAATGCATGTGTGCTAATCCACTAAAGCAATTCATCCAATTTGGGTATCCAGCAAAGATGCTTAATCATTTCAATTTTAATATGCAACTAGCAAATGATATGCCAAAAATTATACTTCTGAAAACATGTCAGTCATTGCAACATAATTTCATATGTTTTGTCTTTGCAATACATCGATATGATTATTTATCTAAATAATAATTTTGTTGAGTATAAATTTTAATTTAAAGTTAATAATAATAAATATTAATTTCATATTTGAATCCTTATAAAGACATATGATATATAATTTAATATAATAGAAAAAACAATTAATTAAAGAAAAAGGAGCCATACATCCAAATAGATGTTTATTTATGTCAAACCACACGAGCTTTCATAAAGATTAAAAGGAGGGCATCAAAGGTGGCCTCTTCTTATTCGTGTGGACCTCAACAACTCAAAGGGTGGGTGGGTGGCTCAAATATCTCCCTCCCTCCGCTTCCTCCTCCTCACTCAAATGGCTGTCTGCTTCCGTTGTCATCGGACCTGCGCCTCCGCGCCCTCTTCTGTCGACTACTACCGAACCCTCGCAAGAAAGAACAAGGTGTGGCCTGCCTCAGTCCCTTCTCTTCTTGCTGGACACGAAGCGATCAGAAAGTGGGGTTTCCAGATGAAATCCTCCAATGGGTACCCTCTCAATGTAGTTTCCTCCCAGAAAGGTGAATCCTCCCCCCCGCCCCCTATCCGATCCCAATTGTTTCTTGTGTTCTTCATTTGTGTTTCTTATGGCAAGTTCATGCGCTACTGAATAATTTTAGGGTGCGGAAACGAGTTAATCGTCCCTCGGCGATTGTAGCTTTGTTTGGTGAGGTCTGAAACACACATTGTGAGTTAGATCAGAACAGCCGGGTAGGAAGAATTGACATATTGACATAAACAATCACTAGTTACTTCCTTATTTGTTCTGTGAATTATGGTGTAATGCGGGATCGTGGTATGAGAATCTGATTCGATTTGAGTGGCAGAAACCTTGAAGACGCTAATATTGCGTTATAACGCTTAGTTGACACAAACAAGATTTTACGGTTCTTGATTCTTGAGTTCACCACACATGGATAATGTGGTTGTTATTTTCATTTATTTGACATGAAGTAGCTTTAACTGAAAATTATTCCGCAGAAGAGCCATATATCGATCATTCTAAAGCCAAAGAAGACCAAATTGACAGTACAGTGAGTATTACTGTTGTTGGGGCTTCCGGAGACCTTGCCAAGAAGAAGATCTTTCCAGCCCTCTTTGCTCTCTTTTACGAAGATTGTCTTCCAAAGGTTTGATTTATATTCTTATTTTGTTGCTAATTTCTTTAGCATCACTTTTTTCAAAAATTTCCAAAGGCCAGTCTATGTCTCTAATCTGTTGGTTTGACTTCATCTGCAAGCTTTGTTTATGCTTTTCTTGAAGCAACTTAAGACCTGAGTAAGAAATCACCATGGTTTATTTGTACTTTTGATGCAGCACTTTACTGTTTTTGGCTATGCTCGAACTCAACTAACCGATGAAGAGCTGAGGAATATGATCGGCAAGACTCTGACCTGCAGAATTGACAAAAGGTAATACCTTTGATAACTATGCCACACTACCTGCATGATTCATTGTTCTTGGTCCTGTATTCTGGAAATTGCTTTTCCTATTTGCTTTTGACGCTTAAGTTCATCGATTGAACAAGTGACACTTTATATAATTCTGATGATGTAGTTGCCTAATATATTCATGAAATTTCTTTACTAGTCTAACCTTTTGGATGAATCTTGTTTATCAAGCAGCGAATGATTTTTATACCTCTTTTTTGAACATTTTTATAGGGAAAACTGTGGTGACAAGATGGAACAATTTTTGCAGAGGTGTTTCTACCATTCAGGGCAGTACAGTTCGTCGGAGAACTTTCTCGAGCTAGACAGGAAGCTTAAAGACAAAGAGGTTAGTTAATACATTCTGTTCTCTTTCACTTGTTCTTCTTCCACATTCCAATTGGCTCAAACTTTATTCATTAGTTGCAGTTGTATACATTCATTGGTTTATACATAATACAGTATGCGCTGATATAATTAAACTTAAGACTGATGTGATAGAAGGCTTTATGCCTGTTTGACAACAGATACAACAACTAATGTTCCACTTTTGAAGGGTCATACCTTAAGAAATCCCATGTAGACAACATAATCCTAGGTGACCTAATCCTTGTTAAGCAAGATTACAATGTCCTCGAAGTCATGATAAAGAACACAGAAATAATGCCAGACAATGTAAGGTGTTAAAGATTAACATTTGGTTAGCTCGTATTAATGCCATAGAATGTGATGTTCAAATTGGTGTTGTGGGAGACTTTATATGGTGGAAAAGGAAGGTTATGCAGTAGGAAGGGAGAGATCAAGGGGAAACCTTATTGGTCATTCTTATAGTGAAAATATTTTGATCAACAATTCATGTAACATAGCCAAAATGCATTTCTACTGCATAGACAAATTGAAGCATTTCAATATATCTTGTGATGTACAATCGGGTGCTTCAGCCATTTTCCGTAGTCTAAACAATCGGGGTTCCTCAGTAATGAGATTACGGAGATTTCTTTATTCTAGGTAAATGAGATATTGTGTGGATGACTCACCAAATTGATTGGGAGGATTTTTCCTACGACAATGATGAGTCAGGCAATGCACGGCACATGTATCGTTAAGTGAAAGTTCACCAGAATTGGCTATTAATGAGATTTTGAATTATTGGTCCAGCTATTCAGAATCTTAGCATGCCAACCTACTTTCTAATTGATTTTATGAAGCACTATTCTTTTTGTGAATTAGTAAACTGGAAGATGCTAAGTTTTTCCTATAAATATGATTTTAAGCTTACAGGTGGGGAAGTCGGCAAATAGATTGTTTTATCTTTCGATTCCTCCAAACATATTTGTTGATGTGGTGAGATGTGCTAGCCGTACTGCGTCTTCTCCAACTGGCTGGACCAGAGTAATTGTCGAAAAGCCATTTGGTCGTGACTCTCAATCTTCTGGAGACCTCACACGTTCTCTTAAGCAACACCTGACCGAGGACCAAATTTTCAGGTTTGTCATGCAAAGCAACCTTTGATTTTGATTTTTTTTTTCCCCACCTTCCTATCTGCATAAATTTGTGCTCAGATCAGTAGAAGATGACTGTTTCTACCTCATCTTTCAATAAAGAAATGGGTTAGTTTGTATAGCTTAAGATCGAAGTTCCAACTTCTCTCATCAGCTGCTCTTTCCACTCGTAGGATTGACCATTATTTGGGAAAGGAACTCGTTGAGAATCTTTCAGTTCTTCGTTTCTCCAACCTTGTTTTTGAGCCTTTGTGGTCCCGGAAGTTCATCAGGAATGTGCAGCTCATATTCTCCGAGGACTTTGGAACAGAGGGCCGTGGCGGGTTCGTCTTTCGTCTCTAGTTCACTCTAGGTAACTTCGATTAGATCTGCATTTCGGTTGATGTTTTCATTCTTGTCTGCAGATACTTCGACAACTACGGAATCATCCGTGACATAATGCAAAATCATCTTGTACAAATATTAGCTTTATTTGCCATGGAAACCCCTGTTAGCTTAGATGCAGAGGATATCCGAAACGAAAAGGTGCTAAAGATTTGCTTGTCATCATCCAACATCAATTAAGTTCCTTGCTTAAATCTTACATGTTTCTCTGTAGGTGAAAGTTCTACGGTCAATGAGGACTCTACAACTCGATGATGTTGTGGTCGGACAATACAAGGGTCATACGAGAGGTGGAAGATCTTTGCCTGCCTATATAGATGACCCGACAGTGCCAAAAGGCAGTCTCACACCAACATTTGCAGCAGCAGCCCTCTTTATCGACAATGCTAGATGGGACGGTGTGCCATTCTTGATGAAAGCTGGAAAAGCCTTGAATACCAGACGGTACCATCTCCTTTTTCTGCATTTGAGGTCATTTATCTTCTCTGTTAGCTTGGTGATCGAGAAAAGGTAACTCGGTTGAGATTGCAGAGCAGAGATTAGGGTTCAGTTCAGGCACGTTCCTGGTAATTTGTACAAGCGAAATTTTGGGACCGACTTGGATAAAGCAACTAATGAGCTGGTGATCCGTGTACAACCCGATGAAGCCATATATCTGAAGATAAACAATAAGATCCCTGGGTTGAGCATGAGATTGGATAGTAGCAATCTGAATCTCCTGTATGCATCGAGGTATGAATTCACCATCAAATTATCAAAGGTATTTGCTTTACGTTTCACATGATGATCGGTGACTGGTCTATAACATTAACAGATCAGTGAAGAGACGAATCAAAAGAGTAGAACAAAAGCTATGTTAATCTGATAACGAGATTTCTAGTTGTCACCCATATATAACCTGTCTTTGCCAATGCAGATTGGTAAAGTGGATGAGATTTCTAATTGTCGTTCACATATTTTGTTGACGCAAGATCCATAAACATTGATTCAAGATACATGATGATTTGTGAGAGAGATCTATCTATCTTTGACCCATTGGAAAACTGATTGCTTCCACATGATGATCAATGACCAGTGTATCTTCGAGAGATGTGATATGAGATTACCTTGGGTGGAGGCAGGAAACATGGAGACTGCTGATTCAGGGTGATTTGGTGACGATGCAGGTACCCTAGAGAGATCCCTGATGCATACGAGAGGCTGCTACTGGACGCGATCGAAGGCGAGCGACGGCTCTTCATCAGAAGCGACGAGCTGGACGCGGCATGGGCGCTCTTCACCCCGGTGCTGAAGGAGCTGGAGGACAAGAGGATCGCGCCGGAGCTTTATCCTTACGGCAGCCGAGGACCAGTTGGGGCACATTACCTTGCCGCCAAGTACAACGTGCGGTGGGGAGATCTCAGCAGCCAGTACTCCTAGAACAAGCTGATGACCTTCAGTCATCTACCCTTCTCTTTCCTCCTCCTCCTCCTCTCTCTCTCTCTCTCTCTCTCTCTGTTACGAGTCGGAGGAGATGGCATACATTGTTTCTTGATACATATATGCAGGGAGACCCCGCTGCACCACCCATCCATCACACACGAATCTCAAAGAAAAATTACTTGAGTGGTGCTGCATCAAGAGTCGTATTTGCTTGATCAGTTGACCATTAATTCGACCCATCAGTGTTATAAGCATTGTATATAACACACACATACATATGCAACCGTCCTATATAGTGTACTTTTATAATTATATATATATATATATATAACGGCGTCACGCTGACGCTTCGTGATAGTGATTTGAAGGGAAAAAAGAACACTCAAGTGGGGCCCACTCTTCGTGAGCGGTGACGATCACCGGCACGTGGGCGACATCGATGGCCCAGAAAGCACCACTTGGGCCCATCTTATCGTGAAACAGACGGCCCACGTCCTCCCACGTGCCGCACTCGATGCGTTATTAGGGCAAAGATCCAACGGCCCCGACCACTCCACCTTCATCCGTCTCGTGTTCCCCACTCGCTCCCTCTCTCGCTTTCCTCGGCTCCGTTCTCCTCCGGCGACGACGAATCCTAATCGATCCACCCATCCATCCATGGGGTTCATCAGGGTTCTGACGGCTGCTTAGCTTTCCTCTGACGGCTTCTACTTTCTCGTGTTCTACTCGAGAAACCTTTCCCTTTTTCCCCGGTTTGTGTTTGTCCGTTTTGGAATTTCTTGTTTGTAGCCCTTTTGGGAGGGCTGGGCGGTTCGAATTCTTCATGAGGGTTCAGATCTTGTTCTTCTTCCCATTCCTTCTCGATTTATCGCTGTAGATCCCGAAAGATAGTCTCTTGCTTTTCATAGATTTAGATCCATAATCTTTCCGCTCTCGAACAGCTTGGAAGCCCGTAGTTCTCATCCACGAATCCTTCGAATTCTCCAAGTTTTGTTCGAATCGTAGAAATTCCATGTAAAGAAAGGATCTTGTTGCGAACAATCCCGAATCCTTTGTTCTGGAGTTGTTTGTAGCGTAAGACCGCTTAAGATCCTTTATTTCTCCCTTTTGACTCTCGCTTAGCAAAGCTTGAATTTTTGGATCGAGTTACGATCTTGATTGATGGTGGACTCAGATAACGAGTCCGGTGGACCGAACAACGCGGCGGGGAGCGGCGGCGAGTTCTCGTCGCCTCGGGAGCAAGACCGCTTCCTGCCGATCGCTAACGTGAGCAGGATCATGAAGAAGGCCCTCCCCGCCAACGCCAAGATCTCCAAGGACGCCAAGGAGACGGTGCAGGAGTGCGTCTCCGAGTTCATCAGCTTCGTCACCGGGGAGGCCTCCGACAAGTGCCAGCGGGAGAAGCGCAAGACCATCAACGGCGATGACCTCCTCTGGGCCATGACCACCCTCGGCTTCGAGGACTACGTCGAGCCCCTCAAGGTCTACCTGCAGCGGTTCCGGGAGATGGAAGGCGAGAAGATGGGGGCCTCGTCGGGCTCGCACAAGGAAGCCGGCGGCGCCGGTGTGGGGATGTACGGCGGCGGCGGTGCGATGTACGGTTCCCCGACTTCGGCCACGTCGTATCACCATCAGATGTCGATGGGGGGAAAGGGCAGCTCAGCCGGCGGCGCCGGTGGGAGCTCTTCGGCAGGGTTTGGAAGGCAAGGCAGGGTATGATCCATTCCTCTCTCTATCTCTCTCTCTCTGCAACAACTTGTTCCAGTTCTTGCCTTCAGCAGCCTCTGTGTTAAGTACAGTGTTCCTCTTGAGAGCACAATTGAAGGGTAATAGCTGTATAATACCTGGAATTATGATTGGATATGCATAGACTTATACTTGATGACTTGTTAGCAGACTATGATCATGACGAGCTTATCATCCTCGAAAGTATCCTTCGCCTCTCTCTTTCATTCTCTCAGCATCACATTACTGCTGTGAACTGCAAATGTCAGTCATATTGTGCTTAGCCATTTAGCATTACATCATGAAGCACAGTCAAAAGAGATGGCCAGAGAAGAATGGCATCTCCTTGGAATGCTCGGCTTCATCAAGAAAGTGGAAGCCAACAGAAGAAACTTCATCAACAACCTTCTCTATTATTTGATGGAACATGTCTGCCTCTAAAAACAAGTGCAGAGCACTGAGACTTTTGTGTCTGCATCCCACTAAAAACAAGGCTGTTGTTGCCTATTCACAACACTTTCTACATGTTTCTACCTGATTCCAATAAGATGAGATAGATTAGGAATAATTGTAGGAGAGGAGAGAGAAAAAATAGAGGAAGACGAAGGAATGAACAGATCCTATGGTCATCAACTCAACCCCAAATAAGTCTGCTGTTTGACTATTAAGTGAGTGCTACACTATGCCTACAGGTTTCCTCACTCCAGGGTTCATAACAAGTTCATGCCAGCACGGTAACTTCTTTCATGGCCACCACCACTTCATTGGTTGGGAAAGCACTAAACACCAACCTGATTGATTGCTTCCGAGCCATCATGCCGTTTTGAAGTGGGAAAAGTTCATCGGGTACAGAATCAGCACCGGAGAAACTTTCTTTTGATTGATGGATCGATAGTTGTGTTCCTGGAGCAGCAGCACTTGCACTACGAGCCAGAACGGGTGGAGCAGCAGCACTTACACTACGAGCCAGAATGGGTGCTGTAGGGGCGCAAATCCACACCAGAAAACCTGCAATGACAATTTGAAATGCCGAATCATGTCACTGAAGAAGCTTCTTGCGGCTTTTAAGATGGTGGCAACTTTAGAATGACAAATCACAGATTTGACAATCTCTCACTTTGAACTGATTCACACACCAGAAATTGTCCAGGATGATTGATTTTGATTTAGAAAAAAAAAACACTGCAGAAGTTCACTTTGTCGGGATCGTTAAGTAGGGAGTGCTGCTTATGCCAAACATTAAGCCTCCCTCCTGCGTCGAGATCATTAATCAGGTAACAGACTTATCAACAGGAACCTCCATTTTGCTGGAGATCATGTGGAGATCCTCTGTTATCAGCATTAGCATGCAACTCTAAATATCCAAGTCCCTGATTGTGTGTTGCCGTCACATTCTGCATTGGATCTCTCTCTAAAATTATTACCGAAGACACGTCTAAATTGCTCCTGATGTTTCCAAAAGGAAAAAAAGACTAAGAAACTTGTCCGCCTTCAAAGTATGCTGTCTCAGCTTTGATGACGCTCTGCATGTATGAACCTCTTAGACAAATTGCAAATGTATATATATTGTAAATTGTAAACGAATCGGAAAGCACATACCTTGAGAATCAAAACCGCAGCATCCTTGTGTATAACTTCATTGTACTCACCACATGAAAGCACCTGCAGCAATATAGTCTTCGTAAATACATTAAATTTTTTGCAAGGGAAAAAAAGGACTGCAACACAAAAATCAGTGCTCACTTGAATACAGTTCGGACAACCAGAAGTAGACGTGCAACCGCATGTTGAAATTAGTTCCAATGCAGCAGTGAGGAGTTCTCTAAACAGTAACTGAACCTGATATATTACCCAAAGTCACAAATTATGTGTGTATGCACCATAATATGAGATGAGACACATCTGCAAGCCTCATCCAGATACCTATATCATATCTCGAGCTATCTTTTTGTCATTCCTCACATTCCTTTTTAGTGCATTTTTTATTGTATGTTTGTGAGCTTTTTCCATGAAAACTGAAGGACATTAAGTTGCATGGGGCATCTCTATGTCCTTGTGATTGGAATGATAATTCCCAGGCATTTATATTATTGACACTCGAGCAAAATTTGCACGAAAGTTGACCAGGCAATCAAAAGTTAGTTACTAGGTCAGATGCATTTACCTGTGCTGCAATACCAATACCACCAGGATGTCGATCATACAACAAAATTCGTTCGGCAAAAGCACGTGTTTCATGGGGATTCACACATTCTGTAGCCAAGTCGGTAGCATTGCACATGATATACCTAGAAGATAAGATAGACAGTCATTTGTGTTGTACTGTAAGTAGAGACCTTGTCTAAAAGATGCCTCACAATGAAATATGCATGAAAAGAAATTCGCTGACTGAAAGTTCCTAAATCATTGCAATGACCAAAAACATTAGAAGAAAGATTTCTCTGTGACAAAAGTAACAAAAGAAAATATGAAGCTCGTGGGACGTCATGAGTGTGAAAATTTACAAGGGCACGACATTCAGAAGTGCATGGGAGGCTGCATGCAAGCCTGAACGAAAAGGGAGATTCTCTGCCTCCAAAATAGTCTTTATTGACTGAGGAACACGTATCCAAGCTGCCTGGTATTCATTCCACATAAAAGAATCACCGGAATAGTCAAAAGAAAGGTGAAAATGGTTGTAAGAGTAAAATAAGAATTAAAACACACATTAGCAAACCTGTGATTCGTAGGAAAATGTAGGTAGATTAAGATCAACTGTATCAAGTATCTGGTTACTAGTTCTCGATATCCGATAAAAACCAAACCATTTGGTAGTAACTTTGCAAGCATTTGTTCGGGCAGTTGTCTTTACATAACCAGATTCCTTCACCAGCGGATAGGCCTGTGGAAGAAGTACATCAGAATTAGCTTGAAGTCATGATATGCTCAAAAGTGAAGCAGAGATACTGCATCTCACAATACTCGAAACATGCCTATGTTTTAATAACCTGTTCAAGTAGATAGATGTATGGACAAGTTTCAACCCAATTCTTGTGAGTTGCAATCCATGGAAAAATGAACAATATAAAAAGGGAGAAGAATATTCGAATATAAACCGAACGGAGACAAAAAGATTCAAGGAGTTGTCATTAAAACAAACATCCACACGAGACTACTCTTGAGACCTAGGCAGTAGGCAACTCAAAAATTTTATTGGTTAGTCAAACTGTTAGAGCAGCTTTATTATATCTAATATGTAAAAAGACTATCAATAACATTTTTCATAAAACTGTAGCATAACTAAAAGGAAATCTAAAGTACTTGGCAGTTAATTCCAATCTTAATAACAATCAAGTAAAAGAAGGAAAAAGTTCTTTACAAATATTATACAATTATCTTGTCAACTAAAGTTAGCACATCAAACCATCTTGGAAGTTCTTGAATTGCATATCACTTATCTGGTCAGATAAGTATTGTACAATTATAGCAAACACTATCAATAGAATGCACTTCAAAGGGTCAGTAACATACAAGGTCACCTCCAGAAACATGGATGTCTGTGTAATCTCGAGTCTTGGTATAATAGTTTAAATCAGCTTTCTGACAGAAGCCAACTTTTGCTGATAAATCTAAATCTTTCACCAAATATGTATTGCCTTGATTCATGTAGACAGCACCCTCATATACCTATATAAAAAGATGATTTGACAAGAAATGGTTACTGACTTTCTGCTACAAAAGAATACAAGTATCACACATACTATGCATCACAATATCACATAATAAAAACAAAAAGATGGAAGAGAGAGACATAGACATGGCATTTCTTCACCTTAGTATCAAACATAGAACAGCTATCCAGGACACCATAAGCAGGCAAGATTATCCAATAGCTATCTGGTTCATTGACTAGAATTTAGTTCATGCATACACTCTCCTCATAATATAACATAGTTTACAAGAACATATTGACAAATTAGCTGAGTGGTTACCAGAATTTCTACACCCTATAAAGAATAAGACTACAAAGATCTGTTCCAGACTACTACAGTTAGAAAAGAGATGATAAAAATATATATATTTTAGAGTCGACAGTTCCAAAACCTACTAGCTAGGCATATATTTTCATCAACAATAGGACTTGAAAATGTTTAACAAGTTGGGACATAGTTATATTTCAGAAAGGAGCAAAAAGATCAGCCAACTGGAGCCTATGTATAAAGATTTGCAGAAACACATTTCACCATAAAAAGAATTCCATAAATTAAGAACCAAGAAATTCCAGTGTTTTGATTCCATGCTGTGTCCATTCGAGACACATGAAGGTCATGTGTGCACATGTGGGCACAGTCAGCATGGAACTCCATCCTGTGCTGACCGGTACAGTTGGGATACCAAGGATTACTTTTGTGAATAACAGACCTATGCATATAACTGTATCTTGTGCCAATCGGCAAAAGTTAGGAACCCCTGAAGTTATGAGGCCTCCTCCAGGATAAGCAAAACTAGAGCACAACTATCCCTTAGTACATATTTAACACAGAGTAACATAAAAAGTTTTTAGTCCTTAAAGAAGAATTGATGAGGCATGATCAAAACATTAAACAAGAAGAATAGCATGCGAGGTTTCAGAAAGCAATATATTGACAAGAAATAGGATGCACTGCCAACAAATTATCCGTTAGCTTTATTAAGCAGCAACCAGAAACTACCTGGAAGAAGGCTGTGCTTTCTTCAATTTCCTCGAGCACTTCATTACTTATTTTCTCCATCACTTTGTATTTGTTAGTTTCAACTGCCCGTATACTAACTGCATGCGAAGGACTTTTCTGGAGAGAGAAACAATAAATGTACAAGGCTATAATGGTAATCACAAGTAGTGGATGATATTCTCGTGTAGAAAACTTACTTCAGGTCCGATATAATTCCATAACTTTGGAGAAACACACGGATCAGTACCTAAATACCCCTTGTTCTTTAGAGCAACAATTGCACAACCAAGACCAGAACCAAAGTAATTTTCATCATATTGCAGACACAATGGTAGTTCAGAAGCAGCACAGGCAATATGTTGTTCTAGCACCTAAAAATGCATGGCAGGAAAAATGACATAGATACATGTCCATATAGATTCAGAACTTATTTCTCTAAGAAAAAAGCAGTCAAGCTAAAAACCTTCTGGTTATTTGCATCAACTTGGCAGTGCTCGATTGGGCTCCCAAAGAGCTTCTGAGGGAACTTCATGAAATACTGATCCAAAGGCCCCTCAAATGCAACATAAACTGCCAGTGATGGCCTCGCTCTTCTGCCAGATCTCCCAGCTTGCTGCCACAAGCTACAGAGGGGGAACAACATATCACTAGTGATAAAAACCATATGCAACCAAGAATTGATAAATTATGTATGAGAAAATGTTAATATGTCTACCTAGCAACGCTACCAGGAAAGCCAAGATGTAAAGTTGCATCAATATGCCCTATATCGATCCCAAGCTCAAGTGCATTGGTTGCTGCAACACCCAGGATTTTCCCCTCAAAAAGATCGGTCTCTATTCTTCTCCTTTCCTGCTCTAACATTAATTCAACCACCCAATGAAACATGGTAAAGTTTAATTTAAGAGATGCAATTGCAGAGATGACATCTTGGAAGACAGGCACAGAGCATCAGTTGTAATTTGATTGACACTATGCAGTAAGGAAGATAAGCCTAAATTTCCAAACTGTTCAGAGTCAGTCAGCCTTTTCCATGAAATTTAGCAAGGCAAATTCCTCAAGTAATCAAAGGGCCATCTGCTGTGTGGAGTTATTCATTGAGATCTTCAATTCTCACAGTACCTCTAATCAAGGATCGCAATTTCATACCAGACCTCTGGTAGGACCGGTACATTTTGTCAGTACTGGTGTATGGTACACCGGTACATACTGATGAGGAAAAAGAAGAACAACAAAGGAAGGAAGGAAGAAGAAGCAATGGAGAAGAGGAAGAGGAAGGAAGAAGAGAAGGAGGTGCAGAAAGAAAACGAAGGAGGAAGAGGAAGGAAGCAGAGATGGTGGAAGAAGAGTAGGAAGGAGGAAGTAGAAGAAAGAAGAGGAGAGAAGGAAGAAGCATACACGATCAACAGAGTGCAGTGGGCGACAAGGAGGTAGGTGGTAGCTGACTCCACACGTCGAGGCTCACGCTTGTGATGAGGGTTGGACCGTGAGGAGGCATACGGTTTTTATTTTATATGGCCGGACCGTTGAAATGGGTTGGATCCACGTAATGGTTCATGCCAAGATCAATAAATACTGATCGGTACCGACCAATCCGGATGAAAATGAATTCCTTACCTCTAATTTCAGTCACTACATTTTATTGTATCTAACATATTTCCCTCCAATGTTGCTACAACTCATTATAACAAATGCAATCATTTCTTCATGATAACATCATATTTAGACCCATTTTGGTTGGAAAATTAGTGAATAAAGGCATAATAAAAGAACCAAAGGTGACCCCTCTCTTAGAGGCTCCTTATGGGTCCACCCCAAAGGGGGTTGCTCAACATGACATCTTACCAATGCATCGATCTGAAAACAAGAAGCATGTCCTAAAAGAGAACATCATGTATGTGATGTTAAACATAACTTTACTTTGAAGTTTGAACATCAAAATAATTGATATTAGACATTCAAAAACATTAAAACATCAAAATGCAATTAGTTTTGATGTTTCTGAACCATTATTAACTCATACATTTCTTCTAATTGATTTTTCTCATCCAAAAACATGCTATTTCAAGAAACATATATTTTATTTGTCTGCATTTTGTATGCTTAATTTGCATACATATAAAGAAGATAGAGTACAGACAACAAAAGCAGGAGCATGGTCTGCAGTACCGGACTGTACCGCCCGGTACGGGCGGTACGTACCGGTCCGACAGGCTTCCGGTATGCGGACCGCTTGTTACCGGTCCGACACTGTAGCAGACACTGTAGCACTGCAGCAGTACTACAGTGCTCGGCACGCCTGAATATACTGCTCGGTACACCTGGGTGTACCGCTCGGTATACCGTACCATACCGGTACCAAGCCCAGGTCGAAACTCCGGTACGGTATGGTATTGCGGACCTTGAGCAGGAGTAATGTTTTCAAGTAAGCCTGGATTATTGTCGCCAAGAATGATCTACATCATTGACTGCTAAAAAGAAACTTCTCAGAAAAGGATTTCTGCATAGTATCATGATTGAGCCACAGTTAAATCTGCAACAAATTGCTTGCAGACTTTCTGAAGCACCATTGAATGTCATGGAGCATTATAACTTGCAGACATGAGACAACAAAATTACATCCTAACAGCTTTGGTTAGGTAAACATAAATGAATCAAGCCTATAATATTCATTTAGAGTCAGCATATATACCATAAGAAGCGACATATATTAGAGTCCACTTTGAAAGATTATACATACATAAAAAAAATTGAAGAATTCAAGTTTGGTGTGGTAAACATGAATTTTCAACTAATTAAAGGTGACCCATTAACTTTAGCAAAAAGAGAGGAAGGCACTAACTATTAAGTTAATCATAAATAGACTCCCAACACATGTGCAGTAATAAAATGACTTTGATAAAAAACCTGAGGAGAGTAGCCAGCACGATAGACATATATTGAATTAGCCAGATCCTTTGCAGTTGCCTGAAGTATTTCACGCCTATGTAAGTGACAAAAGTTAGCACATCTGATGTGAAATCAAGACAAAAAAGGGGCAAAACATCATATGCCATTATGAATTTATTAAAGTGAATTATTTAAAATACATGTAATGGGTGACTTACGTGTAAGAGAGAACTAATTCACTCAGTTTCCGAGTCTTACAAAAAGCAATGCAGCGTAGCCCATGTTGAACCATTTCCGCAAGGAGATAAGATACCTCAAGAATGGGACTAAATAATTCACCATTAGAACAAGCCTTTACTATGATAAAATGCACCTACATGTTTCTGTAAAATGATAACTGGATGCTGGTTCACTAAGTTATAGAATTATATTGCATCAGCACAGTGGCATACAGATGGTATCTACCACCTCTAGAAAATGTAAGAGACATCTTTAGTTTATGATTACTTTCTTATCAAATGATAACTGTTCTCAGTGTAACTTAGACAGCACCCGCTGGTATAATGAGATAGTGAATAGAGTCTTCCTCATCAGCTGTATCATTATGTCAACCCACAAAGGCAATGCTGAACATCCATATAAGGTAAATATTTAGGTAAAGGCTGTGACTTCACCTAAAATCTAGAACGAGTTGGAACATGGAGATCCTGACATGTTCCAGATCATTAATTGTTCAGATAAAGCTTGGATATATAAGATGCTATGTGCAACATGTGTCCACAACAAAGTAATTTTGTGAGACAAGGAACCTTGACTTACAGCTTTAAAATCCAATTCAAATTGCAAGGCCTACCAGTAAATAAAGATAGGATAATTAACAGGTGGCCCTAGTTTTTATCAAAAAATCATTATACGCCTAGGTTTGATGGTGGAACTTTATCAAAAAATCATTATTCCCATTCCCTACCGTGCTAAACCATTTAATAGCACCCGTGGAACTTTAATTCCACCCACAGTTTTACAAACATATCATTTGGGTATAATATATCACAAATAGTGCAGCTGTATAATCATTTATGGATATCAAAAAGAACAATATGATTGTAAAATATTCATGTACAGAGACACATGCTCTTGCTGTAGAATTTAATTTTGGGCTGATATAATTGGAGTTAGAAGGATACTCTAACGTTGGGAGAATGTCAAAGGATGGTGGATACTAGTTGCACCTAAACAAGTCTCCCAATAAAGACCAACAAAGACATTCTACTTATTGTACATAAAAAACTTCCCTTTTTAAAACTTGGTCATAATAAGATATGGTTATTCACATATGATCCTTTCTTCTTAGCATATTTACTAAATAGTCCTTGCCTTAAAGTTATTTGTATTCTCAAATTATTTCTGTTTAATATTACATTTTAATTCTTGCAATTTACTTCCATTAGTTATTTAGTAATGAAGGACAATTTGGTCTTATAAAAATCAATTTAGTTTTATGCTTAGAAGATCAACCATAAAAACTATTTATTTATTAAGCCAATTAATGAGAAATATAGAGATAAAAAGAAAGATTTGCATATGATTTTTATTGACTTAGAGAAAGCCTATGATTGAGTTCCTAAAAATTTATAAAGGTGAATTTAAAAAAAAAGATATATCCACTAATTATATTCATGTTCATAACTATTAAGGATATGTATGATAATATAATTACTAGTGTTAGAATTATAGAGAGTGTGTCTAGTGAGTTTCCTATTAGCATAAGATTACCCTAAGGATTTGCATTGATCTTTTCATGTTGATAATGGATAAACTTACTAGTCATACATACAATTATTTTGATAACTCTTTTGCTTTTAGAGTTTGCATGATTGTATACTGGGCCAGAATCTACTCAATTTACTCTTCCCAAGAAATATGTAAGATTAATCAACCAAGAAAAGTACAAATTTGTGTGTTCCATATGCTCATTGTCTTGTTGATGTCTGCAAGATGAACATAATACATTTTCTCATTTTGTTTTCTTCTAGACTTTCCAGAGCCAGGGAATTTTGGAGAACTGCTCCATGTTTGCAGGAACTTTTACTTCAATTACTATGGTGAATCTTTTCAATTACTTAATATTATTTAGTGTTTCAGATTGATATCTCTCCTATCTATACTTCCCTTGCCTAGGAATTGGTTATCAGCTTTACACACACAAAACCATGATAAACCAAAAGACTGCAAAAGAGAAAAAATTTCTACCTTGAACGTCTCGATTCTATAGAAGACTGAACAGGTTGCTTATTGTTCCTCCTGCTTGATGCCTTTTCTCTCTTAACAGGTTTTTTAATGGTACTTCTGCTTGATGTCTTTTGCCCCTACCATTCACAAGAATGAAAAATGCAATAATTTGTTCATCTCAATCACTGCAGTTCTTAAATGATAAGAGCATCGTAACTCGGGAAGCAAAGCAACATATTATGTTCTAATTGTTTGTCTTGGAAGAAAACCTAAAAAATGTGTGACCATGCTCACCAAATTCAACGGAGGATTCCATAAAATAAAATACTTTGGACCACAAGGACTTCCATCATTTTGAATCAGCTCTAGTGTCTGCAAGTTGCTAAGCACCTGATATATAACATAATTTTTCTCATGAAGAATCATTGTCATGATCACACTCTTAATGGTAATGACTGCCAATAGAAATGGTACATGAAGTCATCTTGCAAAAAGAATTTGTGCAGATTATTAGATCAATATGTATAAGTAGCAACATCAAATTTTGTTGTTAATGATCAAAAAGGGCTATTTCAATTCCTTCCAACTAGCAATGAAATCCAGTGATCAAATTTAAGTAAATAGTTACCATTTCAAGAGCAAATGTACTAAGTTAGGTGCTCCTCTCTGCCTAAGAGAATAATGACCAATGCATTTGAAAATAGGCACATTTAAGTTTGGGTAAAAGATTTCACCGGTCTAACAATTCAACATAATTTGAAGAATGGAACCAAGTCAACGTTACTAAGAGAGTTGTATTGATTCTTGGTATACAGTAAACAAGTTAGTGGCTTAAGTGACCAATAATGATATACCACCATGTAGCTGCCCAACCAAAAATGATTCTTTCTGATATAATTTGGAACTTAGGCATCAATCATGGAACAACCTTTTTATTTGAGCCCCATGTATTTTAAGTAGCATAACACACATTATGAAATACAAAGTCTTATTAGCGTTTACAGTTCAAACAAGTCTTAATCAAGAAAAGATTTAGCCAAGAACTTGAAAAAGATATCTCCATGGGACTTAGCAGCATTACTATCATAGCAAAAAGTAAAGATTCATGCATGGATAAACATAAAGATCAAATAGAAACCTCCTATGGTTCCTTAGGACCTATAAAAAGAAAAAGAAAGCGTCTCACTCGGGATCCATAAGCAAACATTTCAGAAAACACTTCATAGCCAATGCAAATTATACAAATTTTACAAGCTCTGAACGGTTGCACAACAAAGGATCAAAATGGTCCACTACAGATCAACTATCTCTCACAAACCCAACTAAAATATGGTTGTTAAGCCTTCGACCGTCCCTCTACATGTTGTGCAAAGCATGAACATACCAAAAGACACGGACATACATAAGCATTACATCCAACATCCTATTTAGAAGTTTGTCCATGACATTCTCCCCCACTCGTTCCTTCGACGTCCTCGTCGAAGCCTTTGCCGACATTGCAACTCATTGCCTTTGCTGAGTCTTCAATCTTTTGATTCAGCTGCAATGCGTCTATTGGCTCTCCGCTGCTATTGTTGAGTAGTTCAATCTTCTGCTTCAGCTACAATGTGTCTATTGGCTCCCAGCTGCTCTCCTTTCACTTAGTTGTCACTTCCAAGTAGGTTCGCATCACTTCCGCTTTCGATTAACATTCTCTTGGGAAATGAAGCGGATAATCTATTCTCAGTAGCACTGATCACCATTGGTGAGGATTTGACAACTATTGTCTTCCATTTGGTTTCTTAGAAGGATCTTTGAACATTTGCAGAGCCCATCTGCTGGATAGATAAGAGAATTGGGGTACTCGATTTCATTCATTCTCTTAAGGGTTGAGAAGGCAAAGGTTACTTGACTTCGCCCGCCTCCTCAAGGATTGTACTCCATGCATCGAGCTGGTTACTGGCCTTCGCCCGCTCTTTGCTCACACTTCTGAAGTACTTGAAGTGTTTGCACTCCTTGCATTGAGTTAGTTACTGTGATTCATCTTCTCAATGCTATTGAACTTCTGGAATGCAGAAAGTTTTCACCCTAACTTAGAGCAAGTCTCTTGTAGTTTTGGTCGCCTCTAGGATTGTACAGTCTTCTCCATCAACCCTGTCGCCTACTCTACTGAGTAGCAAAGGTATAGCACCACGTACTGCCTGCTTCGTTCCTTGGTCGTGCACTCTTGCACGACCTAAAGTCCTTCACTTTCGGCAATGTTGATGAGAAGCTCGTTGACACCGGTCTTACAAAGTTCCTTGGCCTCTGCCCTTCAGCATTGTCTCGGTACTTGGAGTTTGCCTCTACATGCTCCACCTCCTCAGCCCCTTTCACGACCAAGCGCTCTCCCTCCATGAGAGCAAGAGATCGATAACTTCACGGATGTCTCGCCTCTGCGGTACCATGGCACTGTCATGCCCATGACCCTACTATCTGTCACCTCGCATATGCATCCCTTTTCTTCACGATCGATAGATCTGCCTCTGTGGCACTCCTTCGAGTCCACCTCCATTCTAACCGATGCTTGATTTTGGGTAGCTACGTCCCTCTGGACTCGTCGTCGCTTCCTCGCCCCTTTCGACCCCCTACATCAACACTTCTGTGTTCTCCAAGCAGTTATCCTTAGTCGATGGAAAGACATACTGCAACTCTCATGCATGGCCTCTACCATCATGTTGTAGGGTTTGCACCGACTTTGTTCTCCTTAACTTCCTTAGTAGCAACGTTCGCTTACTCGGCCTTGTCCTTTGACTTACCGGGCTCCCTTAAGCAAATATGGGCTCTGGAGCAGTCCAATTCTCCAGCTGCTTCGATCATACCTCTACATGATCAAGTCCCTCTCATAAGACTCACTGGTACTTGCATTCGAACTTTTCTCTCGGTGGTACACAGCCCCTATATGCTGATGACTAAGGCTTCGATCATACCTTTACATGATCATACCTCTGCATGATCAAGTCCCTCCCATAGGACTCACTGGTGCTTACATTCGAACATTTCCCTCGGTGGTACACAACCCATATATGCTGATGACCAAGGCTTTCATCCGATACAAAATTCGATGTACGCACAGAAGACCCGCCTCTACGATACCATGACCTTCACTCCAATACCTCCCGATCATACCTCCGTATGATATAGTCCCTCACGGGACTAGAGTCATGTGTATCGCATTGCCACGAACTGTTCCACCGCGATCCGCTGCACCATGTCGACTCCTGGTGATATCTCCATTGCATTCTGATCCTTATGGGATGAACTTGGATTGTGATCCCTCCATGTGTGGCCTCTGCCAACACATCACAGGGCCTCTTCCACCTTCGATTTTGTTCACTCCTTTGGCAATCAACCTTTGTCCACCTGCTCTAGGGTCACACTCAGACGAAACACAACTCTAGGACAATCTGTCGCCTAGTAGCTCCCGAAGTCCACCGACTTTGCTGAAATTGGTGTACCATTGTTTGGATCCTGGACCTCTGCCCCTACCAGCACAATCTCCGTTGTACACCACTTCCTTCATAGGAACTTGAATGGCAGCACTGTAGCATATTCTTCAAGAGTACCCACTTCCGTGTCCACTTGCCCCGTGCCAAGACCTTCTGAACCGAACTTTACCTCCGCAAGTTGAGTCGCCTTAGTTCCTTCATCAAATGCTTCTCCGAGATAAAGTGCATGTGCCCAAAAGCTCCATTCGTCTTTGGCACCATGCAAGATGAGTTCGCTCCATCAGAATGAAAGACCCATGAAACGACATGATCCCGCTCTTGCCACTGCAAGAGTTCATGTCCTTGACCTTTGTCCAAGGAAAGCTATGTGCCTCCGCTCCATGTTCCATCTCCTATGCTGGCTCCCTTCATGCGGCTTGGGTACTTCGCCAAGTTACACCCAAGATGCTCCGCTCCTCGATTTGCATTAACTTGATGATGGTCCTCATGCCCACCATTCTACGGGTCAACCCTTCATTAAGTCTGATCTTCATATCGACTCCAAGTGTGCCTTCATTTGTGTTGCCTTGGGTCACTCCCCCCACTTGATCTCGCAATACATCCACCAATGCATTCTCTAAAGCGAGATCATGCGACAACTCCTCGTCACTCGCTCGATCTATTGAGCTTCGTGAAGTTGTTGTTTTTGAGGTACTCCTCCTCAACATGTGCGGTCCGTTGCACATGATTCTCCCTTTAGAAAGCCGAGACTTATCCATCCTGGATATATATCCCGTTGGAGCAACATCTCTCTTCATTTCCTTCCCTCTGAAAGTTTCGGAGACCACCATCCCCTTGGACTACTCCGACTTGCTGAACAAACTGTGCATTGTTCTGCCTCCTGCAAACGCACTTGCTAGATTGCGACTCCACGTTAATATAGCCCCCGCTGCACCACTCAAGGCCTAGCAACATGCTGAACTTACTGCACACTTCAGCCTCCTACGGACGTATCCTTCTCATGCCGAAGAGAAAGTTTCAATGCTCTATGGCGCCGAGTTTCGGTCGCCTTGGGATGGCCACGAATATCCCATCGTCCGCATACAAACCCTTGCATGAGTACCGAATTCTTCGAGTTAGCAATTCCCCTCACCTCTGTGAGCTTTGCACAACTCTTTCGGTCGTTGAGCAACCCATTCCACCTTGCATAATCTCATCCTTTACCAAGCACCTCGCTTGCCTTGAGCACCATCATGTATGGTTGTCAACGTCGAACCGTAGCTCGAACTCAGCCATCCCAACCTTTATGCGCTACGCATTCTTCCAAGCTTGCTTGTCCTCGTGGTGCCTCTTGCGCGAAGGGTTAGCCATTCCATTAAATGTCAATCTCAGATGCTCGCTCCTCCGAGCGACTCCTTTTCCCTACATCTCCATGCTCGTTTTCCCTCAAACGATCGCGCGTGCTCGCTGCCCTCAACGCAGCCCCGCTAAGTCCCTTACGTTTGCATGTCAAGTGTTTCTATGAGTGCTTGTCCAGCTCTGATACCATCTGTCACAGGCTTAGCTGGTTTTGCCTAAGTCGTGCAGCACCCTTACATGTCTGTCCGCAAAGGTCAACCACCCCGAAACCTCCCATAGTCCCTTAGGACCTACAAAAGAGAAAACGGGTTAGAGAAAACACCTCAATCAGGATCCACAAGCAAACATTTCATAAAACACTTCATAGCCAATGCAAATTACAAACAGACTTTACAAGCTCTGAACGGTTGTACAACAAAATGTCAAAATGGTCCACTACAGACCGAGAATCTCTCACAAGTGTTTACATGACACAACATTTATTTACAAGCCTAAAACGACCACCAAACCCAACTAAAATGGGACTGTTAAGCCTTTGACCGTCCCTCTACATGTTGTGCAAAGCATGAACATACCAAAAGACACGAACATACATAAGCATTGCATCAAACATCCCGTTTAGAAGTTTGCCCGTGACAGAACGACTGTCGAGGATTTGTTAACCGTAAGAAGAGGTTTCTGCCCTAAATAAGTTAAAAGAAAGGGGCCGAAACGGTCAGTATAAATTTGTTCAGGAAATTGAGTTCCATGGTCACAAGTCTGCACATGAGAGAATTGGCTTTAATTACAAAGTATCATATATAAGTATTAGTTATTAACAACTTATTCTTTAGTGCCAAGTAGTTTTGACACAGAAAACAGATTGCAATCATAAATCACACATAACCTCCAAAATACTTTATCAGATGTATAGAGTGAGGACTAACGACTTATTCTATGTTAACTTGCATCATGATTCCTCAAGTTGCAAAGATATAAAATATGGAGTAACTAAGGCAAAGACATTAATATGTGTTGAATTAACCTACCATGGCATGTTCACGTGGATTTGCCGATGTTGCAGTACAAAATATGAAGGATGGATCACTGCCATACACTGCACAAGTTAGAAAAGCAACTCTTAAGATCATTTATAAGAAAAAGCAAGTAAATATAGCCAAACCTAGAACTGTCCTACAAATTTCAATGCTATGTACCATGAGAACAAATCCTGCACAATCTCCTTAGTATGAGAGCAGTGTGACAACCAAATGCACCTTTGTATGCATGAGTTTCATCAATCACAATATACCTAATTAAGAAAACAGAAGTAAGAAAGTCCCATAATGAAATAACACGAAAGGTTTTCTTCAACAACAAAAACAATTCTGAAGTGAAAAGCTATAGTATCGTAAAGAAAGACCATATGTGACCATGATATGCATGTATATGCAGGAAACTATAATAGCTCACGGAAACAGTAAAAAACCACAACCAACTACCTGAGGTTTGATAAAATCCGCTGAAATTGCCTATGAAATGGCAAGATAGACATGTGCAACATATCCGGATTGGTAATCAACTGCATATAATATGATGAAGCAACTTACAAAAGAAGTACAAAATAATTGACAAATACTTCAAGAAGCACCTATGTCCACATACCAATCTAGCACCATCTCTTATCAATTTACGGTTTTCTTTAGATGTATCTCCATCATAAACACCAATTTCTAGGCCAATATCCAAGCCACTTATCATTTTTAGTAGAGTTCTCAGTTGATCTTGAGCTAAAGCCTAAAAAAAATTACCATAACCCTCTCAGAAGAGTTAAGATAGCTACAATTGAAAGGTGAATTGTGTTGATGACTTTGTAATGATGGAACAACAAATAAGTTATGTGTTATTTTTAAGAGAGTACAAAATTGATAGGCAAGAAGGGACAACCTTTGTGGGAAATATGTAGAGAGCACATGATGATGTGTTCTTAGACAGTGCTTCAAGAACTGGCATATTATAGCACAGAGATTTTCCACTGGAAGTTGATGTTGCCACAACAACATGCTTCCCAGATAGAGAGGCACGTATAGCTTCAGCCTGATTAATTTCATACGAGGTCAAAAGCGACTAAAACATATGGGCTTCATTAATTAATATCAGAACAACCCTAACTCAATACCTGGTGGCTGTATAACCTTGTTATTCCAAGCCCTTTAAGTATCAACTTTAGAGCTTCTGTTAGATCAGTTGGGAGCTCGACATATGCAGCTTCTTTGGCATCTATTTGTTCCACATGTACTATCTGTTGAAGCTAAG
Source organism: Musa acuminata AAA Group (assembly GCF_036884655.1). Taxonomy (NCBI): domain Eukaryota; kingdom Viridiplantae; phylum Streptophyta; class Magnoliopsida; order Zingiberales; family Musaceae; genus Musa; species Musa acuminata. The sequence goes on from NC_088356.1 coordinate 3,504,926, forward strand.
GTTTCAATATCAAGATATCTAGAGTGCTATTTTATATAACTTCCAGATCCCAAAGTAAAAGTGTGTTGGAGTGAACCTGTCCTTGTTTTCCAATGCCTTCCCTGAGATGTTCAACCATTTCAGCAGGTTCCATAATATGTGTGCTCTGTTGATTAGAGCACAATAATCATTTCCATCAAACATAATATAGAGCTACAAATTACATGAAAAGAGAACCACTTAATCAGAAATTTATCAATTAAAAATATAATGATTGCAATTTCATATAGAAAAAATAGTTAATAATTGCAAATGAAGAGAAACCCACCGAGCATAATGATGTTTTTTTCCTGAATAACAATGTGTCGCTACTTTCTGAAAGAGCAATGATGTCCTTCATCAAAATAATATCTTCCAGAGGCAGCAGTAGAGATATGCTGCTTGCCAGTTTTCTATCCTGCAACAGTACTAGAACAATTCACATGCATGTTCCAGACAAACCCAAGTGATGTCTACTAATTTTGAAAGCTAAGCCAACAATTATCTCATATTAGGAGGTGCAGAAGATCTGGCTGTGAAATATGATTACTGTTCCACTTAAAAAGTTGTGATGATAATAAATGCATTCCTCTTACAAGATTAAGCATCACTTTGGAGTAGGACATGTTCCCACATCTGAATACATCTAAAACTAAGTCAGGGCCACGGATGTGCTACCATAACTATGAAAAAAGATATTTTGTCATCTATGTTGATAAGCCTCAATTTCTGATCCTTGTGAGGATTTGTTATCTGAACTTAATTTCTGCCAAACTGCAAAGGATTGTGAAAAGCAGTTATATCTAATAAGCACTATAATTACTAACATAATTAGGTGACCCTAAAGCAGAATATAAGAATCATGTTCTATTTTACTCTGGTTACAATCTTCCCTTCCCAGTGTATGTAATAAGAAGCCAAATGAAGAATGCACCACAGGATATAATGTCCTTTATATATAATGTCCAGTGGATCAACCTACAATAAATCTAACAAATATTAAACAGACTAAACATACCATGCAGCACTTTATAGCTTTCCATAACTCTGAAATGAAATTATAATTCCTTCGGTCAAATGCACGAATAACTGAGGAAGTAGAAGCTTCTTTGTTAGCTGCAAATCCATGATATGCAATTAACTGCCAGAACCTAGTCAAAATAGAAAGAAGGATAACTCAAATATAACTTTCCTACATGTATTTGTCACTTCATGTTGACCATTTATGGAGTTGCATATGAGAATGGCAGAGTCCAACTTGTTCAGAATTCTTCGTTGCTCGCAAAGAGTTATCACCACCTAGACATGATCATGTAATATTTCAAACAAGCCTACACATCAATGCAATTTGTATACAACACAAGCAAGTCCAAACACATCAACATGAAAAGCATATAACCCACCAAAATATATATTGTATGTTCATCAATTTTATATAACAAGGAATATATCAAATGAAGAATTAGAGATAAAAATTATAACATCTCCAAATTTATTGCCACGTTGAATTTGGGTAAAAACTTGAATTGGTTTATAAAGGTTGATGGATGAAGTCCCATCAATCTGGGCTTTTGCATTTCACATCAGTAATTCAGGCTCAAGAAATTGATGGTTCGATTATCGCATCGAGCCAGGTCACGACAAAAATATACCAGAAGCCAAGAGCAACATGTCAAAATGAACTTCAAGAATGTGAAGGATTGTGTTAATCAATTTTAATTGTAATTGTTGCTTTTTGCTATAGCTTATGAATATGGCATCTAATATCAACAAACATGTTCACTTTTACTTTTTATGAATGGCCCATCTAGTTTCTATAATTAATAAGCATTTACATAGTGTTTAATTGCTTCAAAGTAATTGTAGCCCGAAATGCCCTTAAAAAATAAATGAAAGCTTATAAACATGACTTCCTATTCATTCGTACGTTGTATGAATCAGTATCTTCTGTTCCTATGTTATTTTTCCATAATAAGAATCCATTCCATTCAATAACTTAAGATTTTCTCATGCATGGTGGTAAAATGCTAATTCGTTTAATGTGGAGAGCATCAAAGATACATATGAATGACACTTTAGGTTTGAAATCATAAATGTAACTATTTTGCAACTATTTAACCATCACTCCACCTCAAATGAACTTACAAACAAAGCAATTGGTAGTACTACCAGTGGACAAAGTAGCGAAAGATTTTCAACATCTGACCCACAAGTGTTTTCCAGTCCAAATGTCCCAGGCTGCTTCAGTGCTTCGTCTATGCATTTCCAAGTCAAGAATTTCTTTTGAATTTGAAAAAGAGCACACAGAATATTTATGAATGTAAAGTTCTTCAGTACTCTCTTCAGCCAGGAAGGGCATACACAATGCTGCGACATACTGGTCGATCTGAAGTATTCTTCAAACAACAAACAACTACCTGAATCAGCATTACATAAACAGCATACCGATTCCACGATGCATCGAATTCTATCACTCATCAGTTGATCAAAGATATTTTTTTCATCAGAACATAACAGGTCTCGAAGAAGTACATGACTGTCATCCAATTTTCGCTTGCATGTTCTTTTCATCGAAGTCTTCCTACACCTTTCACCCACTGACGTCTCCCCTTTCTTACTGGATAGATAATTAGAAGGCCCGCTCCGAGTTATCTCGTCTTTAGTTATGCCTGATAAAGACGACAGATCATTCATAATATCACGCCAGGCCATGTCCGCGGCAGGTGATGGCACGCTATCGAGAGGACGATTAGGTGGGCTACGCACGGGTGGACCATTTTCCACTGGGATCTGCCCAGATTTCTTGATAAACGGGACAAGAACCATAAACTCACCGTGCTCGACCGGATAGTCGTCCACGCGACCATCTAAGCTCAACTTGGAACCCTTCGAAACAAAAAGAAATCTTTCAAGAATGTACTGAATCAAGAAGAAAAATTAATGGAAACAACAAGAAAGAATCCCGGTGACACTCGAATTACCTTGAAAAAAAGGTGGAAACGGGGGGATTTCTTCGCCGGAAGGAACGACGATTCCTTCAGCATAGCCTTCAAGTCGCCGATGGAACTGTCGGAGGAGATCGAGACAGTGATCGATCGGCCATCGAGGCTTCGGATTTCGATCGCCCTCTCCATCACTCCTACTTCCTAAACCCCTCGATCAATCGTCTCAAACCGTCCCGGCTCGGGCGAACGTCAAAACCCTACAGAGGTTTTGGCGGGGACAACGAAACGTGGCACGAGGAGACTGACGGGCATTCGATGTGGTACGAATCCTCCTTAACCGTCCATCGCACCGCTCCTTTCACCTTAACCGTTCGATCAAATGATTTTGCATCAAATACTTAATACTATCACATTAATTTTATGCAATGGATTTACGGTTAATCTTCACTAAAATTAGGCCCTATTAGATCCCACTTAATAATTAAACGAGCAACCCAACCAACCAATCTTGATTGTGGTGGCCCCGTTTTCGTCATGATCATGGCCGGTCCAATCTTGGAATCATGAGCCGTCTAATCTCGGTCTGGCGGCTGCTTTGCATCTCCTTCTGTCAATTTCACGGCGACTATGAAGTCAGATCTAACTCGGTCAACCGCGGCGACCACGCCAATTCCCCTATTAATTATGCATCCCAGCGCACAACGCCCCACCGCGCCACCTCCTCGTGGGCCCCATATCAGTACAGGAATAACAGTCCACATTTTTATCGTTTGTGTCTTCTCCCTCCTCCTGTAAAGAAGTCCCCTAATCTAATCTACACTATTTTATTATCAGGTAATAACTTTGAATGGTATTTGGATTTTTTTTCTGAATATATAAATCTTAGAAATATTTCAAATATTTGCATACTCTTCTAACTCGAGCAACTATGCAAATTAAAAATATATTTAAAGATAAGCTCCACTAATATCTCTGATGATCCAACGGCTCAAAGGTGAGCATCAGATGATGGAGGCTGGTGATCGAAAGCATCGACGGCATCCAGCTTCCGATCCCAACCCTTCCCGCCACAAACCGACCGGATTCACCCGTGTCCATCCACGTGTCCGCGTAGTGATCCCGTAACACGCGCTATAACTGCAACCCTCCCCGGACGCGAACAGAAGAGCCGCCGCGTTTTTAGCCGGCCTTCCATCTCTTCTTCATCTTCTCCTCCGTCTCGCGATCCAATTGCTTCATTATTTTTCTCTCGATTAGATAGGTTAAAGAAATCGGTATTCCGATTTTTAAGGGATACCTGTTTCTGTGAGATCGGGGCGGAAGAAAGATGCCTTTTTGTGATTCGAGCGAGAACGGGACGAGGATTTTCTACAAGAGATTTGGGCACGGGAGCACCAAAGTCCTCCTTATTACCGGTAGATCTTTGCAGTGTCTGGATGAGGGATGGGGAGCTTTGCCTGGCTGGGGCTAAAGATTGGATCCTGATGTGGAGTCTTATTTGGTTTTTGGGATTGGATGTAGGATTGGCGGGGACGCACGAGTCGTGGAGACCCCAAGTAAAGGGGTTGACGGGAGCGGCAGGGGCCAACGTCGACGAGGATGCGGTGGCAGCGGTCGGCGATGAGGGATTGGACGTCCGCGATCGGGAGGCGCAGGAGGGGATCGAGGTGTGCTGCTTCGATAACCGTGGGATGGGCCGGAGCTCCGTGCCCACCAATAGAGCCGAATACACGTATGCTCCTCCTCTTCTTCCTCCTCCTCCTAATCCTATCTCTGTAATTGTGTGTGTTGGGGAAGAAATTAGATCTTTTCATTAATGTTTGGGCTTTATGTAGGGCTAATTTGGTATTTTGATTCATATCATCTATATTAAAAACGATTGCAAAGATTTTATCCATTGTCCCGCTGGATCGCAGAACAAGTATCATGGCAAAGGATGCCCTTGCCCTACTGGATCATATAGGCTGGAAGAAAGCTCATGTCTTTGGTCACTCCATGGGTGAGTTGAGTCGTCGTTGTCGATAGAATGGATTCATGATGATACACATCTGTAATTTTTGGCATACGGTTGCCTGATCACACATTTTGTTGCAATCTGTGTTTGGTTGAGATCAGGGGCAATGATTGCTTGCAAATTGGCAGCCATGGCGCCTGACAGGGTATGCTCCTTGGCCTTGCTCAATGTCACTGGAGGTGGTTTTGAGTGCTTACCAAAGGTATCTATCTTCTCACGCCTTTTAGCTCCTATAAACCTTGCTCTTTTCTTCCTGTTGAGAAAGGTTTCGATTGCTTCAGTTGATTTCTTATCTCAATGTGGAACATTAAACCTAAATGTATTAATTCTAAAATTTCCTAAATATAAAATCAGTCTTTCATTCATTTATTTAATTATTTACTTTGGATATCGATGATGATTCTAAAATTTTCTTTTTTGGTCTGTTTGCCAGTTATTTATAGTGATACTATTATGGTCCTTTATAACAACAAACAACTGGAATAGTAGGTACATTAGAAGACATCAAATCACTCCAAAACCTGATGTAACTTAGCAAGTTTGTGTGCTTCTGTATTAGACTCCCTACTATACAATTATATTGAACCACATTTACATGTGTAGCTAATTGCTAGTGATACTAAGTATGGCAGCAACACTGGTTTCTAAAACATGTACCTATGTTGGTCATCATGGACCCAGACAAGGTTTCCAGTAGTCTTAAGGACTTCACCTTTGCATAGTTAAATTAACCTTATTGTGCACTATTGCAAGGAACATTTACTTCCAAAACATCCTGCATAGTATCATGAATTATACTATGTTGTTCCATGATAGCTGTTCTACTGAGCCATATAGTTCAATCTTTCATACTTCATTGGAGACATTGCAAACATCGATTAGTCAAAATGTGTTCTCTTCAAATGTAGATTGATCGGCAGATGATATCCCTAGCATATCGTTTCTTCAGAGCGAAAACACCAGAGCAAAGAGCTATTGTTGATTTGGAAACTCATTACACAAAGGTGAGTAAGAAAGGTTGTGTTTTATGCTTTTGTCAAATTAATTCTAAAGGTCTTTTGTTTTCCAAGTTAATAATTGGCCTTAATTTGTAAGTGTGTTTTCTGTTATATGTAGGGATTTCTTGATGAATATGTTGGATCATGTACAAGAAGGGACATACTTTATCAAGTAAGTGGAGTTGCTATATTTAAAAGGAAATACTGAGTTTGTTCATGAGCTCTTTTCATATTTCCAGTGAGTTGGAAGTGTTTGAAAGATATAATAACTAAAGTGGACTCAGGATGCTTCGTGTGTAGTTTAAGAGAGATGTACCATGGAGATCTATCTTGAAGCACTATGATTGAACAAAAGGAAATGTGAAAACCAATACTGACTCCAGTTATAGTCTGAGTTGAATAGATGGAATCACAAAAGACAAGAAGAAAACAGTTCCAGCCTACGTTGATCAGATTTCTATAGATAGATTTGGCAGATATCTGAAAGTGAAATAGAAACTGATTGGTACCCAAATCTTTCATTGAAAAAGAAACACATAGATGTCCTGTAAATCACCTCTAAGGATAATGGTTAGGAAATACACTTGGGTCAATGAGTTATGGTAAGGAATTAAAATCTTGATTTTATGATACTATCATCTATGTTTTGTATATGATGAGTTCAAAGCTTTATTTCTAACTGGCAAACAAATATTGAGCTTATGGAAATTATTTGCCTTTCCACCTGAGTGAAACATTGTACTTATCAGCTTGCTTTGGTCCGAGTGTTACCTTCTCTTTTATTACTGATAATTGACCGAGCATTTAATCATGATGAAAACAAGTTTTTGTTCTGATCACGATGTCTGTTATTACTATAAAATGCTTCATTACTGATACCCACTGCTGTTCTCTAGTGAGCAAGCTTGATGCATCTCCCTGCACATTTATCATTCAATTTTTTTAATTTATGTGATGTGCATTTGCTCTTACGATAGCTCTTACAAATTTTTGGTTACTTCAGGATTACATAAAAGCTATTTCATCAAGCGGAATGCAATCAAACTGTGGTTTTGAAGGCCAAGTTAATGCTTGCTGGAACCATAAGATGGCATCTAAAGAGCTCGACACAATTCGTTCATCTGGGTTCCTGATTTCAGTTGTACATGGAAGGTTTGTACTCATCATATATTCTCTCCTATTTGTTGAAGGAGCATGACAAGATCATGACAAGTATGATATACTTTTAGGTATGATATCATTGCTCAATTAGATCATGCACGAAGACTTGCAGAGAAGCTGCAACCTGCTGCAAGAATGGTGGAACTTCATGGTGGACATTTAGTGAGCCATGAAAGACCAGATGAGGTATGAATCATCTGTAAGAAAGACTTCAGGCTTAACTATTTGTTTTTACTCGAATTTTATGGTTTCATCGCACTAGTATAACCTGTGAAATGTGGTCAACTCTTATTTATTATATTCAATAACTATCCGTAAAACCTACTCGGGCTTCAGAGGATGATAATTCTTGGAATCAGCTGTGTTCTGGCCCCTACTATATATATATCAGGTCTCTTTTAAGAATGTACCTCATATTTTATTGCCCTAAAAATCACAGACCAATGTAGCATGAGCAGCAATGGAAAAGTAACATATAAGGACCTTGTTAGTCTGAGTTCTTTTGCAACTATCTGATCTGGTTGTAATATTTGGACTAAATTTGCCAAATATTCTGATAACAAATCTTGAACTTGTAATGTTGACTGTAATGGAGGAAGACATGCTATCATGGATTTTGTTGTCATGACTTTGGACATTGGGGTCTGCAAGCTATTTGTCCATTTTGGGCTATGGTCTGCATGGTTTTTGGTTTTGTCCCCATGTTAACTCAGGCATGGGAAGTAGTGAGGTTTGGTAGACAATGTAAGTTTCATAAATAAAAAATCATACTTTGACATCACAAAATATCATTCGGGTTTGCTAACATTACAGAATTTCATACTTGGACGTTGTTGATGAGCAAGTCTTTACAGTCACAACTAGACGATCCATCAAGACAATGAGCTTTTTCTAGGTTCATCAAGTGCAACACTCGTAATGATCCTCGGTGAAGAAGAAAGTGATTCCTAGGAATTGCAAATTGCAGGAAGAATAGAGAATTACACATTGTGAGTGACCTTGCAGAGTTATTTAGGCTAGAAATATGGACCTTCTTACACTGATGTAATGCCAAACAATAAATAATCTGAGGAAAAAAAATCATACCTACAGAAGCTTTGAGGAAAAAAATGTTTGTAACTTGAAAGTAATTGTGAAAGAAAGGTTTTCTGGGACTTTGAATCTTGATTGCCAAACAAAACCTAGAGCTAATGCTGTCCTTGCAGGTTATTCTTTCTCTTTTGGAGCTGATAAATGCTTCAAAATCCAAGCTTCAGCCTGAAGAGTGGTCCAACATGCAAGAGAAGCAAGCCGGTGAGCACAAAGCACAATAATCTCGATATTGATAAGCATTTTCCCCCCCCATTAGCAACTAAATCAATCATTTTATTACTCTACTGGCTTGGCAGGATGGCTCATGATAGGAACTCCATTGACATTGACCAACAAGAACAATGGTGTGGCAAGCAATCTTCTAGCCGTTTATAACTTACTAGGGAAGCTACAACTCAGTTTCCTTTATTGCATTGGGTTTTTTATAATGGGATATGAGCACATGAGGGGTATTCTCAAGACCATGAAGCCAGTTAAAGTTGCAGCCTCCAGTTCATAACATTGAACCGACATTCTATGGTGTAAGCAGGCATCTACTCGATTTTTATCAATCATGTGCCTACTGCTTCCTTCACATTTTGTGAACAACAAGCTGCTGAGTAGAATTTAAGCTCCATGATTCACCCAATTTGGTTTGGCAGGAAATCTTGGAGGCAGCAGCCATCGAGGAATAAAAAATATGAAAAAAGTGTGTGATGTTTGGATATAGACTCTACATAACAAGCAAAAAAAGCACTGACAAGATAATTCATGTGCCTGAATTATGGCACCATCATTCAACCACTCAGTGACATCTCAACTGTAATCCAAAACTTAACTGTTGCTGTGTGATTGTTTCCTTTGAATAAAAGAAGTTCATTGACTCTGAGTTGTGCTTGAAGTGAAGTGCCAACTGGTTGATTCATTCTTCCTGCAATTCTTGAATTATGTTAGCATGATTGGAAAGCTAAGGTTACTTAGCAAATATTCCTCATGGAAATTTGAAACTTTCAGTGTAATAACCAATATGCAGGAAGGAGTTACATTGTTCAGGATGGATCATCTTAAACAATGCCACTTTGTTAGTAATGTTGTATCATGGTAATCTAAACCACTGATTTTAAGTTGCAGCATGGGTGAGAATGTGAAACATTTACATATTTATACACCTTGTCCGAACTGATATTTTTTGTTTAGACACTTTGAATCAGCAAGCTAAGTTACCTAATTTCTACACCTCTGCAATTGACTCCCCTCGACACTTGTTTTTCCAAGAACTAGCAAGCCAAAAGAATAACAATAATGTTCCTAAATGTTTCACAATTTCTTCTGCAAAAAATGGAACACTTTTAAGATAAAAGTCATTATCCTAAAACAAGAAACTATCTCGAGCTCTTATCTTTGGTGTCTAACTGCTCTGCTCCAAACAAATTCAATTGCCAGTAAAACAATAAAAGAGAAATAATACAACTAGCTTTAGATAGATAGTTTATGTAATCGTGAGTCATACAAAATTAAACTCAACCAAATTTAATTTAACGTAATTAGCTCTCGAGCTTTTGGCAGACTACATCAATAATCGAAAAGGATTGGGACGGAACATCAACTGCTCCAATCATTCAATCAAAAAACAAGTCTCGCCGGTCCTACTTTCTTATTGATGGAGGTGTATCTTCGGTGGACGATCAATAGTCCGATGTACAAGAATGACACGATCAATTAGATCGCATCCTTGCTCCAAAAAGAAAAGAACGATCAAAGAAAGAAGAAGACAAGAACGAGCAGCAAAGTGTTTTAAGGGCAAATTCAACTTACCTGGATCCGAAGGAACTCCGAGATAAGCGAGCACGCGAACGAGAGAGAGAAAAGAAGAATCGGCAGATGAAATGGTATGGAAGGCAGTGAGTAGATGCCGCCTTCGTGAAGGGATACCGGATATTCCTCGAGCAAGCGAATATTCCTCGAAGCCAATTCCGTTTAAGTGGGTACGGCCGGCTCAGGCCTCCTAGTGGGCCAGACCGGCCCAAACAGCATCACAAGCTTCCCATTTTCTGATGCACAGTTTATTATGGACCGTCGAGACATATCAAGATTTGTGACGAGTCAGTCTGCACTTTGATTCAAAATGAATCATTAAACCAAATCCATCAGCCCCAGAAGAATAGTTAGAAAATTGGAAAGAACAGACCTGTTGGTGCACAAAGGTTATTCTTTTCTGCTGATGAACAAAGATCTTAGTTCTTGCCCTCTGATCAGGAAAGACATTAATACTTCCTCTTCCTTAACCTTAAAGTTTGATCACCGCATCACATCATCGTCCACCAGCCATGGATTCAGGCTTCGTGTAGTAGGTGAGGAGGAGGTATATGCTATCGATGTAGGTGCCGCGCTCCCCAGCCTTGTTCCGGGATACCACCCCTTCCCACCTCCTGCAACAAGCAACCGTGACATATACTGCAACAGATCATTTCATGGATGGTGGAAACAAGGCAATGCATAGATATATATACTGGGGGAAACAAAGATTTACGTAGTCTCAACAATTGATTATAAAGTTCAGCAAGCTTGCCCAAGATAATATATACTGATTGATTATGAGATCCAATCATAAAGGAGAGCATAAACTGCAAGTTTCCATGACCTTCTTATATAGAATTTTACATTCTAAAGTTTTATATTAATGAACTACAAAAGCTCAAAAACCCTTAAAGTGCATACTCAAAGAAAACATATATAAACTAATCTAGAAGATGGAAGAAGAGATTCAAGAAGAAGGGTTCACCTTTGAAAAACAAATCTAATGTCTCCTTGTCCGGACTTAAGATCAGAAGCAAAAACTGAAAGAGAAAATATATACATGCAAGAGAAATGTGTGTTGTGTTACTTTTGTATAGCTTAAGCTTTCAAAGAGGATAGACACTAAAACGCAACTTATTGATTACGAAGCATGGAGACCGAGTTCACACCTAGGCATACTTTTTTGCACAGCGAACTTGAGGATTATCTGTGTTCCCAACGCAGGTATCGAAGCGACATGAAGCAAGTAACTAGGATCGTCAAAAGGAGTCATAGTCATAGATGACCTACTTAACGCTAATTCTACGCGAATGGATCTTCAGAGGATCTGAGTAGTAACCAAACTAACCAAGATCAGTAGACCTTCTTCTTTTACCTAAAACAAGAAGGCGGTAGGTAACCTAGATGTACTAATTGCTAAGACCAACACAAACAATTTCCCTTTTCCAAGGGAAATCAAGTGAAGATGCAGAGTAAGAGAAATTCTCTTGGTATTTTCCAAATAGAGTACTCCAGGCACCAAGGTTGCAAAGGCCAAAAAAGGAAATGAATGGAGAAAATTGTAGTTATATGGGTGGTGAATATAGACAACAATGTGTTGTTGCATATGTTCAAATTCAAAGCTACATACCAATAATGCGCACTTATGTGAGCCAAGAAGAACACATCTTTAAAGAATAGCGACATATATCTTACATAGAGGTCGGAACATACACCAATTAGAAACTATCATCCAGCAGGAAATACAACACTGACCAGTTCTGGCCGATGTGCTTGTTTTAGCATAGATCGACAGGAATATTTTCAGTCCTTCAACCTCAATTCTTAAGCTATGTTCTTGATTTACCATCCACGCAAACTCAATTATGCATATATAGTTCTTTAATTCTGAAACAATCTCTCCATTCAAATGGGTAAAGCTAACACTTCTCGTTCCCACACCTCACCATGGTGGAAGCCTCCTAACAATGGATGTCTCATGAACCCGTAAGACCTATTCTTGATTGTTCTTAGTTCTAGATTAAGACATAACACAAAGCATCTGATTTGCAGTAGTTCTCCAACATTGTAATATTACCTCAACAAAAACAGCACCTTTCCAAGAAGAAGCATAACATTTTTGCCAACGCCTTCAATGATTGATCTATTTCCCTAGGTTTCATCTACTTTCCACAACTGAAGGTGTCAACACACTAATGCTACATAATGATGGTAGGAAAACCGAGGAGAAAGCATAGCAAATGGGGAAAAAGAACTGCACTAGTGAATTCAAACGCGAGGGAGGGAGAAAGGATTACCTCCTAGTATCGCGGTCTGAGGGCAATGTCGGGCCTGGATCGCACTGCGGCTCATCCTTATCCTCCACCGCCACGGCGGCAGCAGGGGGGCCGTCCCCCTCCCTCGAAGAATGAGCCCGAGAAATCTGGCGTTAGGGCTCAAACCGACGGCCCCCGCCCGGTGCTCCGAGCTCCAGGAGACGGCCCGGGCGATCGGAAAATAGAACCGGGATAGGACGAGAAGAACCCGAGATAAGAACGAGCGACATGTTCAGCCGCCGGAGGAGAGACGGCAGAGACGAGACCACTGCTGCCGTTACAGCAGGAAAACAACACGGAGCTCCGAAACGGTCAAAAGACGGAGCTTCTAATGGCTTCACCCAAGAAATCGGCCCCACAACAGAAGTGGGCCCCTTCCAGACAATAGTAAAAGAGCAACGTTATATATATATATATATATATATATAGGCAAATACTTTTTATAATATTTACGCAGTATATATCTAAAATGTTCGCATGATGATTCAATATTGACTATTGACGTTGACACAGATATCCAAGCTTTTTCCATATGACCAAACACCACAGCTGCGTTAATGGTCTTCTGCCAAGTTGCACGGGTACTCTCAGACGTCGAAGACGAGAAATCCCATGAGGAGGAGACCTGCGACTGTCAATGAGATAACAGTGATAGTCCTCGGCATCCTCCCTCCATCGCTTCTCAGAAACATGGCCCCGTAGATCGGCCAGCAGTTGGCGGCGACGAATCCCGACAAGAACAGCTGCGCAAACTGTTCATGGAGGAACCCCTCCGTCGTCGCAGCTCTCGCGATCCCTACGACCAAGGAGCTCAGGTTCACGACGGCCACGGTGCCCAGTGCCACGAAGAACGGCGACTGCACTCCGAGGTCGAAGGCTCCCCTCTCGTACCGCTCACACTGCTCGTCCTCCATCACTTTGCTGGTCACGTTGAACTCGGCCGCTGATATCCCAATCTTCTTCAGCGCGAATTGGATGGAACCGAAGAGATAAGCTGTGACGCCTTTGATCATCCACATCCGCTGGTCACTCCACCACCTCCCGATGGTCCCATCGTCCGCAAGGAACTCGACGAGGTCTTGGCCATAGGCTGCAGTGAAGAGGTAGACGTACAAGTAGAACCATGGGTCGGAGACCTGAAACAACACCCAGCATGAAGCCATCACCATGAAGTAAGGAGGGCGAGAGAGAGTGCGCGTGTGCATACCTTGGGAAAGAGGGGCGTCTGACAGATGAGAGCCAGTTGTGGAAGAAGACCGTACGTCGTGACGGGAATGCACCAAATGCCCCAAAAGGCATCATATGCGTAGCCTAAGCCGGCAAGCAAGGAGGCGTTGGTGGTACCGAAGGTGAGGGGGCTGTACCTCGAGAAGCCGACCTCCAAGAGCCCCACGCACCATCTCTTGCACTGCCCAAGCACATCGTTCAGGCTCTTCGGCACGTCGCCGAGGAATGCCGGCCTCACGGGGTTGCAGAAGACACTCCTCCATCCTTCACAGTGGAGGCGAAAGCTCGTGTAGTAATCCTCAACCAGCGACCCGTAGCGGAAGCCCATCTGCAGCATCACAGACACATATCAGCACAACACTCCGGCGAACTCTCCGTTAGGAGTACTCCTAAGCAACAGCATCTGCTCTGTTACCACTGAGCCCCATTTCGTGCCGAGCTCATAGGTGCAACCGGCCACTTCATGAGCTTTTCTCAGAACAGATTCCGACGACGATGGAACACGGGCTTCTTGAGCCAGCGATGGCGATGAAGGGATGCCCTGCAGACAGCGTCGCGAGATGAAGCAGCCGGAGCCGAAATAGCTGGGTCCTAAGATCCCGTCTTTTCCCCTCGCGGTGATCGTGTACAGCCGCTTTATCTCGCCTCCATAGATGTCGTTCTTGTTGATCCCGTAAAAGCGCTGCGGGAACTGGACGAAGGCAAGGTTGGAGGACAAGGCAGGGTCAAGAAGGTAGCAGAGCGCGCGGAGAGGAGACCGGGGGTCGCTGCAGTAGGTGTCGCAGTCCAAGGTGAGGATCACCGGGGCATGGCTCATGGTGCTCGACACACGCAACTGCAGCGCACGAATCAACAAGAAAATGATCAACGTAGAACCGTGATACATAGATCCTTTGGATGCGCCAGACGTACCAGAGCATTGAGAGCCCCTGCTTTGAAGTGATGATGAGAGGTTCGGCGTTTCTCTCTGGAAACATAGATGAGGTTCGGCAATGCGTTCCCGGTGATGTCTGAATCCTTACTCCCCTCAAGCAAAACCTGTAGAAGACAACAAGAGATAAGTTGGATGCTTCGAAGCACGATGAACAGCAGCATCTACTTCGAGGAAATGGCCACAAATCTCAATTTTGTTTGTCTGTAGTAAAAGAAGACCTGGATGACAGAAGGATGGTCATGGCGGGTGAATCCTTTCCACCTTTCGAAAAGCTCATCATCTTCTCCGGAGGAGAGCAGATCATTGCTCACATAGCCTCTCTCCAGTGCCGTTTCTACTTTCTCTTTCATTGTCAGATACATCATCTGCGGCATTCAAGAACCCATAGAATCACTTTGTTCGATCATTATAAACAAGATTATTCTATTCATGATTCAATGGGCTGTAGAGGAGTATATAGTATCAGCAATTATTGACACGCCCCATAAGCAAGCGAGAGGACTTCCACTAGCTCTGATGTTACCTGTCGCCATAGGTGTCTGTCACACGTAGAATTATTGATGATTTACCAAGTGATGCCAAATGATTGCTCCTTTCTCAGGGCACCAAATTGGCCCTCAAGATTGATTGCAGCGGAAAGAAATAATGTGGCAATGCATATATTTGATGCAGTAGAAGAAAGGACGGAAACTAATCGTCTCATCTACAGCACTATGGAAGAAGCTATACCATCCGACAAAGAACGCACCTTTGATGGATCTGAAGAAGATAATAATTATAATAATAATTATTATTATTATATTACCTTCATCTTCTCCGAGTCTCCACCCTTGTTGGATCTGAAGTAAGCGTCCGGTGACCTCTCGAGGAGGCCGTTCTGCTTGCAGAAGGGCAGCCAGTGCCTGGCAAACCTGGCCGCCTCCATGAACGCGAAGAGAGTGACGGCGGAGCCGCCGTCGTCGGACACATAGATGGAGAGGCGGTCGGTGGGGTAGTCGAAGGACATCGCCGAGAGAGCGGTGCCCACGACGCTGATGGGCGGCTCCTTGTGCGGGTCAGCGGTGCAGATGAACACGTCAAGAGCCGGCAAGCCGTCGGAGCCGACCTCCCGGAGAAGCCGGTCGGGGAACTCCTGGCGGCTCACGGGGCGCCACCGGAAGACCTGGGAGGCGACCCACATGACAGCGAGGACCAGATCGGCGAGGAAGAGGGCGGAGAGGGGGAGGGAAGGGGAGGAGATGAGGCAGGCGAGGCGGTGGCGGAGGAGGGCGAGGATGGCGAGGGCGTAGAGGAACGCATGGGTGCGGTTGAAGGCAACGAAGGAGCTCACTCGCAGAGCGTGGAAAGTTTTGCCCGTCATCTTCTTCTCTCCCCCCACTCGAACCCACACCGAGATGGATATATGCATACGTTAAATTGGTCATAGAGACAAAACTGGGGAGTAGGCAAGCGAGTTCTAAGTAAGTTGGGTTTGGTGTAGAATCTAACTGGAATCCATGACGTGTTTGGATCCCACTGGTGATCCAATCGAATCGACGGACCCAACCAATAAACGAGCAATGGACATATATAATTGGGGAGTAGGCAAGCGAGTTCTAAGTTGGGTTTGGTTTAGAATCTAATTGGAATCCATGACATGTTTGGATCCCACTGGTGATCCAATCGAATCGACGGACCCGCCCAATAATCGAGCGATTAAAATTGCACGGACGTATAGAAAATTCGATGGAGTGTTCGACACGTCAAGGATGACACAGACGCTGAGCGACGTGCACCACCGATTCGATTTGCGGTGGGCCCCACATTGATCGATCGACGTGACGTATAGTCGAGAGACAACGATGGGTATGTGTGTTTTGAGTCGAAGGTGACGTCCGAAGCCTGTCATTAGCGTTGATGAGCCATTCGACATCCATCAGCGTTCATATTATTTTACTAAATTATACTTTTTTATTATATTAAATGATATACATAACATCACACTCAGAGATTTTCACATCGAAATCACCGAAAAATCTAAGAATAAAAAGTTAAAAAGATTTATAAACAGTGAAGAAAATATTTTTCTCTCGTATATCATACAAACTAGACACATTTGATTGACTAGAATCTGCCTGCAGAGTTTTGATTAAGCCAAAATATTCATCAAAAATAATACTTCGACATGTGATATTTAAATCTGCGTAACTTTTAATACATTAATGAGATTTTTTAATATTTCTATCCTCGAACTTAAACTTATATTGAAATATTTAGTTGTCAAACGGCGAAAGGATCGCTCAACAATTGCATGATCTTTTTCATATGATCACTTTCGAAATCCACCATTATATCCTCCCTAGAGAGAGAGAGAGAGGTGATACCTCAACTTCTTCCTTATTTTTGTCGCCCACTCCTCCTCGGCTTGTCCTTTGGACTATCGGCACCTTTAGTCGTCAGCGTGGCTCGTCGAAGTGACAGGACTCGACCTCATTATCATTGTGATCATCTTCTCCAACGAGTCTATTTTTGACATTCTCATCCCTACCGTAGCCTCCTACAACATCATCGTGGCCACCGCAATGCAACAGAAGCTTCAACCTTGAGCGTTGTGCCCAACACCACCTTCCTTTTTTTTTTTTCTTGATTGCAACATAAGATGATGAAAGGCAACAAAGAAGCCACAAGCGGAAGTGCCACTTGAAAATGATGAGAAGGATGAATATGGAGGGCACTCAATTAATGGAGTACTTGAGACTACAATACTTATTTTTTGGATTTACCCATGCTAATTTCGAATGAGATCATGCAAATGCTAAACGACGTCGCTATACATTTACGTTGGTGTCGATGTAGATATCGAGTAGCAAAAGAGCCGCTTGACAATTGCGTAAGTGTGAACACATATAGAGTGTCATTCATCTCTTATCGTCGTTCTTTTCATCCACAACAACCACCCACAATCCCGGGTGACATCACAATCTGACACCACCAATTGAAATATTAAAATTATTTTTTTACTTATTATTTTTTATACTTTAATCGATAAAAATAAATGATATTATGATAAATAGAACTAGATATTTCACTTTTATAACTATAAAAATTTTAATATAAATTTATTAAGTCTAAATCTAATTATAAAAATAATATATAATTAACCCACATGAGTGAGATGAGGAGCCGATATGCCTCTTCGTTTGGTCGCTCGGCTTTCTACAAACACCGATATTTCGTTAATTCTTCAAAAGAATTAATTGAATAATTATAGATATTTCCTTTAATTTTAAAATTAGCGATTGTCCATATTCATTTAAAACATAACAAGTACACACACGTATATCATTGTGGCCAATCCATCAGCTTCTTTTCGTTAATATTTTAATTTTTGTTAATAGCTTTCGAAAACTCATGTCAATATTTAAATGGGTATTTTAATCGATTTACATTTTTATAATATTTAGATATATTTAACTTGAGTTTTTGAATGATGTTAATGATAGATAGAATATGCTAATAGTAGAAGGGATAATATATGAGTCAATTCTCGCAGAAACCCTCTTTTTAGATTTTTTTTTTCGATAAACATCCTTTATTTTCAGAATTCATAAATAATATTTTTTTGTCTAATACCTGAAAAACCCTAGCCATTTATGTCTTTTTATTTCCCTTTACCCACATTTTTCCTGTTACAGTGTTTGTTTACTTTATATTTATTTTACATTATAATATTTTCAACAATACTAGAAAAATATTATAACATAATAAAAAATATTGTTATAGTATTTTTTATCTACATTACAGTATATTTTGAGTATTACTTAAAAATAATATTTTATTTTATTATTTTATTTTTATATTATGTTATAGTGTTTTTCGAATATTATTACAGATACTATGACTTAGTGTAAATAATTAATTTTTATAAAATTTATACTACATTAAATTATTTTTTTATATTATTAAAAATACTCTAGCATAGTGTAAAATACTATAACTTAAACTATTCACTCTATATATTGATCCATAGGAAAAGAAAGGAAAGAGTATTTCGGGTATTATATAAAAAAATTGGTCTATTTGAGAATTCTCGAGAAAAAGTACTTTTTTCAGAAATTTACTTATAATATATATATATAGGGTATTTTCCTAAAAAATATCTTTATTTTGGATATTTCCTCAAACAATTGTCCTTATTTTGATTTCTTTCAAACCATAAACCTAATTCAAAAATATCTAAATTACTCGTCTGCTACCCTCCTTTTCCATCATGGTCGTCGACTATTTCGTCAAACCCATCACCACCTCCTCCTCCTTGCACTATCTCTACCACTACCTCTTGCATTGCATCACCTACCCTCCCCTCTATTTCGTCGAAACTGTCACTTATAACTCTTACGTGACGAAGGAGGGGGCACGAGGGCCATCGGTAATCCTCTGCTCGATTGTGAGAGCTGTTGTCGATGATTTGCTTTGTTGTCATTATCTACCTCGTTGGGCTCGTAGTTATCGTGCGAGAAAGGGGAAGGGGAGAGTGACTTTGACGAGGCAGATGGCGACAATGGAGTAGAAGACCGACGAAAGCTCTTTCGCCCTCTCTCCTTCCTCATGTGAGGGTTATGGGCGGTGACTTCGATAAGACAGAGGACAATGATATAATAAATAGGCAACAGCGACTCTCACACCCCCTCCTTACTCGTGCGAGGCTACGAGCGATGACTCTAACGAGGCAGAGGGGAGGTGGTGCAGGGCGTACGAGTAGTGGCAAAAATGATATAGTGCTGGCGAAAATGATGTAGTGCGATGATGCAAGGAGGAGGAGGTGACGACGAGTCTGATGACCATTGACAATGGAAGAGGGGTGAAGGAGAAAAGACAATTTGGATAGTTTTTATGGTTCAAGAAAAATTAAAATGAGGATAAATGTTTGAAAAATACTCAAAATAATTTTTTTCAGAGAAATCGCCCGATCTGCTTATTATTTTATAGACATATTTTTAATAAAAAATATCTCAATAATAATAAAATTGGTATTCCGGGACGACGGGTAGAATCCCTAATCCATCCCCGCCGTGGGATGAGGCGCAGCGGCCATAGAGGGAGAGGAGGCAGACGACCGTCCCCCGGTGCTGGAGGGTTTTGTTGACAGCCCAGTAGCCCCGGGTTCCGTCTCCGTCGTCGCCGATCGTGTCCCGTAGACAAGTTCCGACGTCAACCCTAAGCGAGGGAAGCAAATAGGTCGGTGGTCTCTCTATGCTCTTATTCTGATGATGAGCAGACGAACATTCAGTTAAGACTTCCATGTGGATTTCGTCCGATTGTTTTTTCCTGTCATAGATTCACATAGAACTTGCATTCTTGCTGACCCTCGCACAACAAATGAATCTTTTATGTTGCTTTCATCTCAGAAAGATCTTGCAATCCTGCCATTTCTAGGACGATCTTAGTTACACAAGCAAAAATCTTAGTATGCGCTCATCGATCCTTTGTTCTCCAATGTCAAATATTGCAACTTGATTATGCAACCAAGCAGCATTTTCCTCAATTGTGGAAGATGAGATATCCGATGCAGTGAAGGAAACCTGCTAATGCCAGTGAGATTACTGTAACATTCCTGGGCAGCTTCCCCTCGTCGCTTCTCAGAAACATGGCCTCGTAGATAGGCCAGCAGTTGGCGGTGACAAATGCTGATAAGAACAGTTGCACAAAGAGTTCATCAAACCCCCCCTCCATCGTTGCAGCTCTTGCAATCCCTAACACCAAAGAGCTCAAGTTTACAGTGGCCACTGCTCCAAGCACTACGAAGAAAGGCGACTCTACTCCGAAATCGAAGGTCCCTTTCTCGTACCGCTTGCTCTGTTCGTCCTCCATGACTTTGCTGGTCACATTGAACCCTTGAGCAGATATGCCAAATTTCTTGAGTACAAATTGGACTGTTCCAAATAGATAAGATGTGAGGCCTATGATCATCCACATCCTCTGGTCACTCCACCACCTCCCCATTGTTCCATCAGCTGCAAGAAACTCAAGAAGGTCTTGGCCATAGGTAGTGAAAAAGAGGTAGGCATACAAGTAGAACCATGGGTCTGAGACCTGAAACAGACAGGCATCTCAGCAGAAGCCTCTGGAAATGCAAACAAAATAGAGAGGATGGTAGAAGCCATATACATATACCTTTGGGAACAAGGGGATGCCGTAGATGAGAGCTAGTTGTGGAAGAAAACCGTATATTGTTATCGGAATGCACCAACTACCCCAAAAGGCTTCATGTGCATAGCATAAACCCACTAGCAGTGAAGCCTTTACGGTGCCAAAGGTCAGGGGGCAACACCTTGAGAAGGCCACCTCGAACAGCCCAACGCACCATCTCTTGCGTTGGCTAAGGACATCATTTAGATTCTTTGGCACATCGCCAAGGAATGCTGGCCTCGCAGGGTAGCAGAAGACAGATTTCCATCCTTCACACTGAAGATGATAACCTGTGTGGTAGTCCTCTGAAAGTGATCCATAACGGAAGCCAATCTGCAGGTTTGGAGAATCGAAACATTCAGGATGATCTGTGTATTAGACCTCATTAGCAAGGAAAGTGCATTTCAATCATTGTAAGAATGCAAACATTTTCTCTATAATTACCGATGAGCCCCACTTTGTGCCAGGTTCATAAGTGCAACTAGCCACTTCATGAGCTTTTCTCAGTACAGACTCGGAAGACAATGGATCATTGGCCCCTGGAGCCAGAGATGTTGATGATGGCGTGCCTTGCAAAGACCGTCGTGAGAAGTAGCATGCGGTGCCAACATAATTAGGCCCTCCAAGACCATCTTTTCCCCTTGGATTAATGGTATAAAGGCGCTTTACCTCACACGCATAGATATCATTCTTGTTAAGGCCTTGGAAGATCTGGGGGAACTGTACAAAGGCAAGATCAGGTGACAAGGCAGGGTCAAGAAAGTAGCAGAGTGCACGGAGAGGAGACCGAGGGTCATTAGAGTATGTGTCACAGTCCAATGTGAGGATCATCGGGCCATTGCTCATGGTGCTCGATACACGTGTCTTCAATGTAGAATCAAAATGGAAAAGGTTAGCATGAAGTTTTGATCGAGGAGAGGATGCACTGAACTTTAGAATCTTTTTGGATGCGTGGCGATGAACATACCAAAACATTGAGGGCTCCAGCCTTGAAGTGATGAGGGGATGTTGGACGTTTCTCCCTGGAGACATAGATAACGTTTGGCAATGCATTGCCCATAATATCTGTATCCTTGCTGGTGTCGAGTAAAACCTGTTCAAAACCGAAGAAACCTTCTTAGTTGAGCATGCGACAAGAGATTGGAGTTCTTGAACAGTTTTTATTATCGAAAGCTTAATGATCAGGATTTGCTAGCACATATACTACTTTGTAGACTTTGATGAGGCTTTTACAATAAGATATGCAGATTTCATCAACAGTTTTGGCAGAATGTTTATTGTAAATGTGAACTGAGATCGATGAGGTTCTTGATTGCTTAAAACTTATGATGGATTAGTTTAAGCCAATTGTTCTAAAAATCCTCAACATTGGTGTCTGTCATGGAACCAGATTTTCCTAGCTATTCTAACCAAACAGCAACTGATATCTATATACATTTTTTTTGTCAGCATTTGGAAGAAGACCTGGATCATGGATGGGTGGTCATGGCTGGGAAGCCCTTTCCATCTCTTGAATACTTCAGCTTCTTCTTGGGAGGAGAGCAGATCATTGCCCACATAACCTCTCTCCAGAGCAGTCTCCACTTTCTCCTTCATAGTTTGGTACATCATCTGCAGCTTTGAGGAACAAAACTTCACAAGTGAGATGTTTGAACATTTCAAGAATGCCTATCAGGTAAGTCAACTCCTCCTACTGAATTCATAACAAGCTCTCTTTTTCTCTCAAAAGTTACATCAGGTAGCTCCTTTCTTTATGAAATGCTATTGTTGCAATGGCTTAAAACCAAACAACTAGTTGTGCAAGAACAAAATCTACCTTTTGCAACAAATGATTGTGTCAGATATTCAACTTAATATTTAGCAGCTGAATTATAGTCAGTTTCTTTCTTTAAGAACTAAGAGCTCTCCAGTCTCAAAAGAAAGAAAAGGAATAAAATGAAACCAAATCTTACTAAAATACCTTCGACTAGGATTTACTTTTTATTAAACTATTCAAGTCAAAAGCAAAAGCACTGGGCTTGTAATATATTCTCATGTTGCCTTTATCTAGGATTTGGTTTTTATTACTTTCTGTAATATATTCTTGTAATATATCCTCATGTTGGTCTAGGAATTGCTTTTTATTATTACTGTCCCTTTCTCCACCTCACTTGGATAAGTATCATTTATTTGCACAGGACAAATGAGCATAAATAGATCTAATCCTGACGTCAATACCATCAGCCTCTCTTTCTATCCATCAGATTTATGAATGAGAAAGGATCAAACCAAAAACTAAAGTCCTCATAGATCCAAACTATTTAGAAACCTTGTTCCTTTTGGACTCCATTCACACACCATGTCTGTCCTTTCTCCTGCAATCCAAAGCAACACTGTGTTGTTGTTGTGTTGTGTATTATTAGTGGTCCTGACAGGATAATATTAATTCAAAAAAAGGGAAAAAATTGACCAATCAGGAGTCTTTATTATTATTAATTTTAAAATGTAGATGCTGAGCTGCGTGCAATTGGGTGCAAGATAGTGATAGAATATACCTTCATCTTCTCCGAGTCTCCGCCATTGCTGGATCTGAAGTAAGCCTCCGGCGACCTCACGACGATCCCATTCTCCTTGCAGAAGGGCAACCAGTACCTGGCGAACCTCGAGGCTTCCATGAAGGCGAAGAGCGTGATCTCCGAGCCGCCATCGTCCGACACATAGATCGAGATCCGGTCGGTTGGGTAGTCGAAGGCCATCACCGACAGCGCGGTGCTGGCGACGCTCATCGGCGGCTCCCTGTGGGGATCGGCGGTGCAGATGAACACGTCGATCGCGGGGAAGTCCTTGGGGTCGACCGACTGCGCGAGTCGGTCGGGGAAATCCCGGCGGCGCACCGGGCACCACCGGAGGGCCTGGTAGGTGAGCCACATGAAGGCGAGGACGAGGTCGGCGAGAAGGAGGGGGAGGGAGACGGAGATGGAGAGGAGGGTCGCGGGGGCAAGGAGGGCGGCGAGGCGGCGGTGGAGGGCCGCAAGGACGGCGACGGAGTAGAGGAGCGCGTGGGCACGGTTGAAGGGGACGAGGCGGCTCACTTGTGCACTGTGGAATGCGGTGTGCGTCGCCATCTTCCTCGCTCCACAGAAGCAAAAGCAGCAGCAGCAGCAAATGGAAGATGATGATGAGGTGGGTTGAAGTTTGTGGAGACACCCACCGAGAGGTGGTGGGGTTTTATCGTAATTTAATGATCTGAGAATCTAATCGAAGATATCGTCTCCCACGGGATCAAGACATGAGAGCCCAAAAAGAGAGTTATAATGGTGAAAAGTCCTCAGTCCAAACGAAAAATTAAGGTATTAGAAATGATAACAAAATATTTAGTTTAAATGAAATAATAAAAACTATTTACTTTAAAAATTATTTAATTTCTATTGTGTGCATATTTTATTTTCCTTATTAAAAAATATTAATTTTGTCCCTGAAAAGTGATAAGTCCAATCGAATCAATCGAGGCCTTAACAATATTATTTCAATATTATTATGATTATAGTTTCTATGCTTAGAAGATTTTTTTCTTTAATCTAATTATTTCTGATCGATGCACCACAATACCCAATGGGTGCATTCAATTAAAGTACATCAAAGACTTTAATAACCATAGTACCATGCAACAGCTGCCCGGCATTGACTGACTCAGATCGAACATATATTAAGTAGACATTAACCTTACTCCATTATGATGACAAGTCTCTCATACGTGGTAGACGAGATACCCCATGTAGAGAAGAAGACCTGCTACCGTCAAGGAGATGACGGTGACGCTCCTCGGCATCCTTCCTCCATCGCTTCTCAGAAACATGGCCTCGTAGATAGGCCAGCAGTTGGCGGCGACGAAGCCCGACAGGAACAGCTGCGCGAACTGCTCGTCGAGGAAACCCTCCGACGTCGCAGCCCTCGTGATCCCTACCGCCAAGGAGATCAGGTTGACGACGGCCACGGTTCCGAGTACCACGAAGAACGGCGACTGCGTTCCCAGGTCGAGGACCCCTCTCTTGTACCGCTCGATCTGCTCCTCCTCCGTCACTTTGCTTGTCACGTTGAACCCCGGCGCAGATATGCCGATGTGGTTGAGCCCGAACTGGATGGTTGCGAAAAGAAAAGATGTGACGCCTCTGGTCATCCACATCCTCTGGTCACTCCACCACCTCCGGATGGTCGCACCATCTGCGAGGAACAAGACGAGGTCTTGGCCATAGGCTGCGGTGAAGAGGTAGGCGTACACGAAGAACCATGGATCGGAGACCTGGAACAAGACCAGCAGTTGAAGACATCCCCATGACTCAAACAGAGAGAGAGAGAGAGTACCTTGGGGAAGAGGGGCGTCTGATACAAGAGAGCTAGCGGTGGAAGAAGGCCGTATACTGTGATGGGTACGCACCACGTGCCCCAACATGCATAGTGCGCATAGATTAAGCCCATCGAGAACGAAGCCTTGGTGATGCCGAAGGTGAGGGGGTTAAACCTCGAGAAGGCCACTTCGTAGAGGCCCACGCACCATCTCTTGCACTGGCTAAGGACATCATTTAGATTCTTCGGCCCGTCGCCGAGGAACGCCGGCCTCGCCGGGTCGCAGAACGCGGACTTCCATCCCTCGCAGTGGAGCCGATAACCCGTGTGGAAGTCCTCCACGAGCGACCCGTATCGGAACCCAATCTGCATGATCGAAGACACCAACCTCACGTTTGAATCATCGAAACAACATCGCAAGAACATGCTCCGAAGGTTACCGACGATCCCCATTTGGTGCCGAGTTCGAAGGAGCAGGCAGCCGCTTCCTCGGCTTTCTGGAGTGCGGACTCCGAAGCCGACGAGCCACGGTGAGCCGGCGAGCCGGTGCCATGCAAAGAGCGTCGCGAGAAGAAGCAGCCGGTGCCGACGTAGCCGGGTCCCCGGAGTCCATCCATTCCCCTTGGAGTAATCCTGAACTCACGCTTCAACTCGCTTGCGTAGATGTCGTTCTCGTTGATTCCATGGAAGCACTGGGGGAACTGGACGAAGGCGAGGTCAGCGGAGACGGCAGGGTCCAGAAAGTAGCAGAGCGCGTGGAGAGGAGCGCGAGGGTTATTGCAGTACATGTCGCAGTCCAAGGTCAGGATCACCGGGGCGTTGCTCATGGCGCTCGACACGCGCGTCTGCCATGAGGAATCCAAGCTCAGAAAGGTCAGAGAGAGAGAGAGAGAGAGAGAGAGAGAGAGAGAGAGAGAGACGTGCCAGGACATTCAGAGCCCCAGCCTTGAAGTGATGATGAGAAGACGGGCGTTTCTCTCTGGAGACGTAGATCAGATTGGGCAACTGGTTTCCCATGATATCCGAATCTTTGCTGCTTTGGAGTAGAACCTGTTTAAGATACCAACATCTTTTTAGATTCCTGTTTGGGATTCCGAATCTATTCTACACAGATCACATGGAAAGGCTCAGCGGCATAATAAATGTTTAGCAAAACCGTTAAATTCAGAGCTAAGTAAAAAGAGTATATACTAAATAAAATTAAGAGAGAGTTGTAAGTTTTTTTTATTCTTCATGTTATTCTTTTATACTAAGTAAGTTTGAGAGAGTTGTAATCGTCTCACATCAATTATAATCGAAGACTTGAATTGATTTATATGAAAATATTATTATTATTTCTATTAACTTGAGTTATGAGAATCCAGATTGTAATTCTCCTACGTTGGGATTGTGACATGGATGAGAAGATGACCTGGATCACGGAAGGGTGGTCATGGCGAGTGAACGCCTTCCAGTTCTCGAAGAGCTCTCGTTCTTCTGCACCGAAGACTAAATCATTGCCCACGTAACCTCTCTCCATTGCCCTCTCTACCTTCTCCTTCGTGCTCTCGTACATTACCTGCACACAACAATAATGTTGACACACAACAAGAAGCCCATGAGGACTACTAAATGCGTATCTCGGTGGCTGGCATCGACCGAGGCACCATTATTGTTGAGCTCTTGGCCGGATTGGCTCACCATGTCGATGTCAGACACACCCATCAGGCACACTGGCGTTTGTCGTGAATGTACTCCCAAGCATGACAGAAACATATCGAGAAGAACGCCCTCGGTGGTGCCCGAAAAATCAATTCAACGATGTCTCCTCGAGCCTAGAGTGGCTTGACATTTCTCAGTCAATGTTTGTACCTAGCGATCACAATGCCACGTAATATAACAGTGTGCGGTGATGGGTGTCGTAGAAGATAATGGCACGCCATTCGGGGTAGATGCCACAGATGATAGCTGCAGCAGTGGCGCCGTGCAGGAAGGATCGA
Organism: Musa acuminata AAA Group; assembly: GCF_036884655.1. Taxonomy (NCBI): domain Eukaryota; kingdom Viridiplantae; phylum Streptophyta; class Magnoliopsida; order Zingiberales; family Musaceae; genus Musa; species Musa acuminata. Next base: position 3,531,876 of record NC_088356.1, read on the forward strand.
GGAACAGGGTAAATCCTGCCAACAGCGCAACACAGATGATAGCTGCAGCAGTGGCGCCGTGCAGGAGAAGCTCGACCACGAAACCATCCCAGTTGATGCGGCGGATATCGATCGATGCGGTTGGTGGTGGTGCATCGAGAAAGGCATCGCTCCTTGCCTCACCATTTTCTATTCTATTGCATCATATGCCACGACCATGTCTTACATTCTATTGCACGATAGCATCTCGAGGCTGAATCATGGACAGTAAAGAAGATTTCTTGTGTTCCTTCTCCCACACGGCTACTATTTTGTAGGGATCAACATCATTCGTGTAAAATTCCAGAAGAAAAGAATCTGATAGTGTTGGCTTTGCATGTGTGTGTGTGTAGGAGATGTCGTGCATAACCAGAAGAAGAAGTCCAGAGAAGGCTTATTTTACCTTCAGTTTGTCTGAGTCTCCACCGATGTTGGATCGGAAGTAAGCCTCCGGCGATCTGTCGAGCAAGCCGTTCTCCTTGCAGAAGGGCAACCAGTACCTGGCAAACCTGGAGGCTTCCATGAGGGCGAAGAGCGTGACAGCGGAGCCGCCGTCGTCGGACACGTAGATGGAGAGCCGGTCGGGTGGGTAGTCGAAGGCCATGGTGGAGAGGGCGGTGCTGACGACGCTGATGGGCGGCTCCCGGTGCGGGTCGGCGGTGCAGATGAATACGTCGAGCGCGGGGAAGGCCGCGGGGTCGACCTCACGGAGCAGCCGGTCGGGGAACTCGTGGCGACGCACGGGGCGCCACCGGGTGGCTTGGGAGCCGACCCACATGAGCGCGAGGACCAGCTCGGCGAGGAGGAGGGGGAGGAAGCGGGAAGAGGAGAGAAGGCAGGAAAGGCGGTGGCGGAGGAGCGCGAGGATGGCGAGGGAGTAGAGTAGCATATGGGCGCGGTTGAGGAGGACGTGGCGGCTTACTTGAAGAGCGTGGAACGCCGTCATCTTCTATCCCCCTTCACGAAAGGATCGGTCCGAACTGCGCGTTCTCATGGCGGTAATAATGCCCGTTTATAGACACGCCTCCAACTCGATGATTGATGGATGCCTGACGTAATCCACTCATTATTGATGATGTATTATTCGCTGCTTTCGGCTATGGGAAGTGGGCGATCACTTCTTGTGTTAGTGAGCAAGTCAGCAATGGCCCACCGGAGGTCGAGTCGGTTTGTAATTCGTATGAATCGTTTCTCGGACAGAGATTTGACGGCTCTTTTATTGGTCGGAGAGGGAGGCTATATCAAGCGATGTTTGGTAGTACAAGTGCTGTTGGTTTTATTCATAACTTAGAGATAGAAGAAGAGAAAGAGAGAGAGAGAGAGAGAGAGAGAGAGAGAGAGAGAGAGTGTGTTTTGGATTCATCCAAAAATAAATATTTATATTATTGAAATAATATATAAATTTTAAAATAATAAAAAAATCATCATATCTGAATAAAAATTTTCACTTGTATCTATTTATCTTAATCTATTTTTTTTATATTTTTAATTTATCTAAACTTAATTATTTAAATTAATATTATCATATCCTATTATTTAAAATAATTATAACTTAAAATTATTTAAATAATAATAATTTTCTTTCGCTAAAGCTTTTGTAAAGATATCGATAAACTAATCTTCGGTGTTATAGCAGTCGATTTGAATTTCACCTTTATCAATCAAGAATGAAATGATGTGAAGTTTTGATGTGTTTAGTGCATCATAAAAGATAAGATTATTCATCATTGTAATAGTAGACTTGTTATCACGATAGATTTTAGTTGATCCATCTTATTTTTATTTAAAATTTACTATAATTATTCGAAGCCAAATTATTTGACATATTGTAGAGCAATATATTCTTGCTTTTTCATTATAAATGTTTTTTCTATCATTTACATAACTAACTCAATCATTATCATTAAAAGAATATAATTTAAATTTTTTTTTACCGATAACAAAATCCATAATTGAGAGTTCCCATCTAAGAATTCATTTAACTATTCCAAAGTGATGCTTGCTAGGGTTGTGCATGAATCTGGATAACAAACCAACTATAAACATAATATCCAGTCTTAAATATGTGAGATAAATTAACCCTCCAATCAAACTTTTATATTGTTGCTCATATGTATTTTCAAATTCATCATGTAACATAAGTTTATTATTTGTATTCATCGGAGTATTCATTGGCTTACAAGTTGTTATATAATTTTTTTAACAAAATTTTTATTAGGAATGAGTTGACACTAAGAGGGAGGGGGGGTGAATTAGTGCAGCGGTAAAATCGTTGATTTTTGAAAATATTTGTTCGTTGAAAACTGATCGGAAAGATGTTAACTTAAAAGTGCATGGAAGTGTGGTGAAAGTAAATCAGTTTGCAATAAAGGTAAATCATACAAAAGAAATGCAAACTGTTTTATAGTGGTTCGGTCATTGTGACTTACATCGACTCCACTTATTCCTCTTCTGTCGAAGCCATCGACATCCACTAACGATCTTTCTTTAATGGACAAAGATCAATTACCCTTATACCTTGATTCTCCTTTTGATAAGTTCAGGAGAGGACTTTTACAATCCCTTTTTACAAAGCTTCCCTCACACTCTCCCTTAGAATGGTCTCTAAACTTTAGGATGAGGGACTCTATACTTTACAATGGATTTTAACTTTAAAAACGTAGAGTTTTTTTATCACCTTCTTGCTCTTCCATGCAGGAATAACTGGGGTATTTATAGACCTCAAATAACTTCAAAACTTAGAGTCAAAATTCAAATCCCTGAGATTTCGGGGTATGGGCGGTACCACCGCTTGCAGCCTAACATTGGGCGGTATCACTACCCAGTCTGGTGGTACTATTGCTTGGGAGACTATGTCTGGGTAGTACCACCACCCAGACTGGTATTACCAATGCCTGATAATCTCGGAGATTGGATCTGGGCAATACCACTGCCCAGACTGGCAATACCACCGCCTGACACAATCTTGGAGACTGTGCCACGATAGTGCCACCTGTTAGGTCACTATTTAAGCCTTTAACATGGCCCAACATAACCCAAAGTTTAATTGACTCCTAATGAGTTGACCCAATTCCAACCAAATTATATCCTAACTACGAATTTTAAGACATTCACTAAGCTAAAAGTCGGTAAGTCTAGGTTTCTTCTGGCAAGCTTCTAACGATCTTCCGACGATCTCTCGGCGATGTTCCAGTGGACTCCCGGCATGCTCTTAGACTTTTCGTTCAATTCTGGTAGAACTTCTAACGAACGTCCGAACTTCGAACGATCTCTTGATCACTATCATAGTTAATCATACACACTTTAAAACCTATTTCAATCTAAACAATTATTACAAAGCTTGAATCAACTGTTGGCCATAGACTGCGATGAAGAGATAGGCGTACACGAAGAACCATGGATCGGAGACCTGGAACAAGACCAGCAGTTGAAGACATCCCCATGACGCAAACAGAGAGAGAGAGAGAGAGAGAGAGAGAGAGAGAGAGAACCTTGGGGAAGAGGGGCGTCTGATACATGAGAGCAAGCGGTGGAAGAAGGTCGTATACTATGATGGGGATGTCCTCCACGGACATCCATCCCTTGTAGTAGAGCCGATAACCCGTGTGGAAGTCCTCCACGAGCGACCCGTATCGGAACCCAATCTGCATGATCGAAGACACCAACCTCACGTTTGCATCATCGAAACAACATCGCAACAACATGCTATGAAGGTTACCGATGATCCCCATTTGGTGCCGAGTTCGAAGGAGCAGGCAGCCACTTCCACGGCTTTCTGCAGTGCGGACTCCGAAGCCGACGAGCCACGGTGAGCCGGCGAGCTGGTGCCATGCAAAGAGCGTCGCGAGAAGAAGCAACCGGTGCCGGCGTATTTGGGTCCCCGGAGTCCATCCATTCCCCTGGGATTAATCCTGAACACACGCTGAGTTCGCTTGCGTAGATGTCGTTCTCGTTGATTCCATGGAAGCACTGGGGGAACTGGACGAAGGCGAGGTCGGCGGAGACGGCAGGGTCCAGAAAGTAGCACAGCGTGTGGAGAGGAGCGAGAGGGTTGTTGCAGTACATGTCGCAGTCAGGATCACTGGGGCGTTGCTCATGGCGCTCGACACGCGCGTCTGCCACGAGGAATTCAAGCTCAGAAAGGTCTTAGAGAGAGAGAGAGAGAGAGAGAGAGAGAGAGAGAGGGAGGGATCGATATACCAGGACATTCAGAGCCCAGCTTTGAAGTGATGATGAGAAGACGGGCGTTTCTTGACGAGGGTAATAATAATGATGGGACACGAACTAACGTCACCGGCTCCCGGGAGACGTCTCCTAGGTCACACAGACCGAGGAGTTGCTGAGGTCACCTGCCTCGGTCTGACTTGACAGCGCCTGGTCGAAGCAGACCGAAACGCCGACCAAGGCACGTCGCCATCCTGCAGGAGCCCGGTCCTTCATGCAATGCCAATGTCGGTGTCAGACGTTACCCAAGGTACGACCCTGCTCACTGCAAGCGGGCACATTAGGAACCGATGACATTTCCTATAAAAACCCTCACGTTCAGAACGAGAGGGGAGGAGGGAAAAAACCCCCTGAAACCATTAACTAACTTGATCGTCGGAGGGGTCAGGCCGAGCCATCCCGACCCGACTTGTGTGCAGGGACGAAGACGAAGTGCCTCCCACCGAACGCCCAGACGAGGAGTCCCCTCTCGGAGAAAACAGTGACCCCGCTCGATCGGACCACCGCAGTCGGCTACCTCAACAATCTCAAGGGTCGTTCAGGAAGATCTCCAATCATTCGGATTCGAACCTAGTCGTGTTGGCCCCGAGGCCACGGTGTAAAGATGTTGACACTAACATTTCTCTCTGGAGAGGTAGATCAGATTGGGCAGCGCGTTTCCCATGATATCCGAATCTTTGCTGCTTTGGAGTAGAACCTGTTTAAGATACCAGAATCTTTATTAGATTCCTGTTTAGGATTCCGAATCTATTCTATACAGACTAGATGGAAAGTCTCAGCTGCATAATAAATGTTTAGTTAAACTGTCAAATTCATAACTAAGTAAAAAAGAGTATATACTAAATAAAATTAAGAGAGAGTTGTAAGTTTTTTTTATTCCTCATGTTATTCTTTTATACTACGTAAGTTTGACAGAGTTGTAATGTCTCACGTCAATTATAATCGAAGACTTGGATTGATTTATATGAATATTATTATTATTATTATTATTATTATTAACTGGAGTTATGAGAATCCAGATTGTAATTCTCGTACGTAGGGAATGTGACATGGATGAGAAGATGACCTGGATCGCGGAAGGGTGGTGGTCATGGCGAGTGAACCCCTTCCGCTTCTCGAAGTGCTCTCGTTCTTCTGCACCAAAGACTACATCATTGGCCACGTAACCTCTCTCCGTTGCCCTCTCTACCATCGCCTTCATGCTCTCGTACATCACCTGCACCAAACAAGAATCTCTATCGTCATATGTTTATCTTTGGAATCCTATCATCTCCTTGGAATTTTCAGTTGGATGTTGACACACAACAAGCAGCCCATGAGGACTACTATTCCTGGCCAGCGCACGACCGAAACCATTCATTGCCCTGCTTCTCGGGCTACACCAGAGGGAGGACGAGTCCCTCTCACACTTCGTAACCCGCTTTGCCACACGGATCCGGGGGTTAGCTGATGCTCATCCCTCTCTCTTGATGCAGGCGTTCATGGCAGGATTACGTTCTTCCCGGCTCCTCTGGTCCCTCATGGAGAGACCCCCCACCACGGTTCCTGAAATGCTTCAGCGGGTAAACCAGTTCGTCACGGCGAAGTCTTGGACGGGCGAAAAGCGGGAACGGCCCCCGAGGGTCAGGCCAGAACCGGCTCACGGGCAACAGCCCACCGCGACTAGGCGCAGGCCTAACCAATTCGACCCACCCACTCTGGCGCCCCCTTTGCCCCCTCTCGGCGTGTCCCGGAAGGAGATATTTCTCCAGATAAGGGAGAAAGGGTTACTCAAGGCCCCCGTCCCGATGAGGAACTCGCAAGAGCTCGCTGACCAGTCCAAACATTATCGCTTTCACAGGCAAAGCAGACATGACACCAAAGACTGTCGCCAATTGAAACAACATATCGAAGAACTTGTCCGCGGAGGCCACCTCAACCGCTACGTCCGACGGAGCAGGGAACCCTCGCCCCACCCGGAGGGTCCCGTGGAGCTCCACATCGATGTCATCACTGGAGGTCCGGCAGTCGGGGGAACCAGTATGTCTGGGAGGAAAGCCTATGCCCGTTCCGTCGTGAGTGACGCCCCCTAGCGCGGCCTCGACCCCGAGGTCGCATTCCCGCCCGAAGACTCCAAGCAACCAGAGCACGACGATGCACTAGTGATAATGGCTCGGATCACCAACGCCCAGGTAAGGAGAGTCATGGTAGATACAGGGAGTTTGGCCGACGTGCTCTACTTGGACGCCTTTCGGAAGCTGGGGCTCGCCAAAGAATCCCTGAAGCCTATCTGCTCGGCACTCATAGGGTTCACTGGTGACTCAATCTCACCGTTAGGGACCGTCACCTTGCCCCTGACTCTGGGAGCGCCACCCAAAACGAAAACGGTGATGACCACCTTCCTGGTAGTAGACCTCCCTACTGCTTACAACGTCATCCTTGGCCGCCACACCCTCAACAAAATCAGAGCTGTAGTCTCCACCTATCATCAGACGGTGAAGTTCCCTACCCACGCTGGAACAGGGGAAGTATGGGGGAGCCCCCGAGAGTCCAGACGGTGCTACCAGACAGTAGTTTTGATACGCAAAAGGGTCAACGACAACCAACCCCTAGAGGGCTCGAGGGAAAGAAAGCGGTCGACGCCACACCCGGAGCCAACGGCGACCACTTGTGACATCCCGTTGATGAAGGAACGTCCGGATCGGACAGTACAGATCGGATCGGAACTCCCTGAGCAGGAGCGGGAACGACTCGTCGGCTTCCTACAGAAAAATGCCGACGTCTTCGCTTGGTCACCATCCGACATAACGGGCATCGACCCGAAGACTGCTCAGCATCAGGTGAATATAGCCCCTGACGCACGGCCAGTAAAACAAAAACCACGACGCCAATCCCCTGATAGGCAACTCGCCGTCCGCGAGGAGGTGGAACGACTCTTAGCGGCTAGCTTCATCGAAGAAGTCAAGTACCCGAGGTGACTGTCTAATGTTGTGCTAGTAAAGAAACCTAATGGGAGCTGGAGAATGTGCTTTGACTATACCAGCCTCAACCGTGCATGTCCAAAGGATTGCTATCCCCTCCCGCGGATCGATCAGCTAGTTGACGCGACTACCGGGCACGCCCGTTTGTCATTTATGGACGCTTTCTCCGGCTACAACCAGATCAGAATGGCGCCCGAGGACCAAGAGCATACGACTTTCATCACTGATCTTGGGGTGTATTTCTACAAGGTTATGTCGTTCGGGCTAAAAAACGCAGGCGCCACTTATCAGAGGATCGTGAACAAAATGTTCGCCGCGCAAATCGAGCGAAACGTCGAGGTCTATGTCGACGACATGATCGTGAAAAGTCGCACGGCGGCAGACCACCTGACTGACTTGGCCGAGACATTCTCCACACTCTGGCGGCATGGCCTATGGCTAAATCCTACAAAGTGCGTTTTTGGCATGGGCTCGGGGCGGTTCCTCGGATTCATCGTGCACGAAAGATGAATTGACGTGAATCCAGAAAAAGTTTGGGCGGTCATCTCCATGCGGGCCCCCCCGGACGATCAAGGACTTGCAGCAACTAAACGGGAGGCTAGCTGCCCTATCCCGGTTTTTATCCCGGTCTGGCGATCGCTACCTTCCCTTCTTCCGGGCGCTGAAGAACCCGAAGGACTTCCAGTGGACGACGCAGTGTGAAGAGGCTTTCGAGCAGGTCAAGCGGCACTTAGCCCACCTCCCCCGCCTGGCCTCGGTTACTCTCGGGGAAAGGCTCAGCATCTACCTAGCCGCCTCCCGACACGCGGTCAGCTCCGTCCTAACCAAAGAGGCCTCAGGGGACTAGCCGCGCATTACTTATAGACAGGATCCTGCCAAAAGCAGTGACCCTTCCCCTCCCGAGGCGTGTTGCATCGGAATGACCAAAACGTCATTCCACCATAAATGCGACTTGATAGGATAGGCAACGAGCGCACTACACATGGCAAAAGACAGGCATGGAGCATCGGGCTTCTGGAAGACTGGCGATTCGCGAAAAGGACTCGTCCCCTGGACTCCCAGGGAGACCAAAAGCTACCTGGCCACTCGCGCCACCCCCCTCCCCCCCCACATCCCAAGCGTGGGAGGTCCAATCAAAACACCTGCGCGGCCAGCCCGTCTGCGTCGTGCTCCTCGGCCGTGTGCCGCCCGAGACCACACATGCGCGGCCCGCCCGCCTGCGTCGTGCTCCTCGGCCGTGTGCCGCCCGAGACCACACCTGCGTGGCCCGCCCGCCTGCGTCGTGCTCCTCGACCGTGTGCCGCCTGAGACCACACATGCGCGGCCTGCCCGCCTGCATCGTGATCCTCGGCCACATGTCGCCCGAGGCCACACCTGCGCGGCCAGCCCGCCTGCGTCGTGCTCCTATGCCACATGTCGCCCGAGGCCACACCTGCGCGGCCAGCCCGCTTGCGTCGTGCTCCTCGGCCGTGTGTCGCCCGAGACCACACCTGCACGGCCCGCCCGCCTGCGTCGCGCCCCTCGGCCTCATGTTCCTGAGGCCACACCTGCGCGGCCCGCTCGCCCGAGTCCAGCACCTCGGCCGCTCACCACCCAGGGCCACCATCGCACATCCAATTCTCACCATGTCGCCAAATTTCACGATTCCCGCGACCCTAGCGGCGAACCGGCCCCGCCCAGCTGTTATAGCCCCTTAAAACCGAGGTCACGCTTCGGACCCCCCTACGGCGACCGACACATAGCCTCCTTTGGGGGGGAGTATGATGAGGGTAATAATCATGATAAGACTCTCGTGACATCAGCTGACGCCCCGCGTCTCTGACGGGCTGACAACGCTTGGCCAGCATGGGCCAAAACGCCAACCGAGGCCCATTAATGATCGCTCAGGGTCACCTCCTCACGACACGCCAACAGCAATGTCAGACGCCATCAGAGGTACAATCCTGCCCCCTGCGGATTGGCGCTCCAGGTAAGACGAAACTCCCGTATAAATACCCCCGGGTTCTAAGCAAAAAAGGGAGGAGATTACTTGACTCCACATCACTAACTTGATCGTCGGAGAGGTCGGGCCGAGCTTTCGACCCGACCCATGTGCAGGACCGGAGGCGTGACACCTCGCACCAGGCGCATAGGCGAAGAGATCCCAGGAGAAGTTTGGACGATTTTTCATCATTCAAACCCGAACCAAGTCACGTCGGCCCCGAGGGCACGGTTTAAAGTTGTTTACACTAACATATTATTCGCTGCTTTCGGCTATCGTCGAAGGGCGATCACTTCGTGTTAGTGAGCAACGTCAGCAATGGCCCACCGGAGGTCGAGTCAGTTTGTAATTCGTACGACTCGTTCCTCCTCACCATCAAATGACACAGCGACGTCTTCGGTGAAATGATCTCTGATGGACGGTACAGAGATTTGACGGCTCTTTGATTGGTCGGACTGGGAGGCTATATCGAGAGATGTTTGGCAGTGCAAGTGCTGTTGGTTTTATTCATATCTCAGAGAGAGAAGAGGAGAAAAGAGAGAGAGAGAGAGAGAGTGTGTATGTTTTGGATTCATCCAAAAATATTTATTTATATTTATTTTAAAAAAATAAAATATAAAATTTTAAAATAATAAAAAAATTCATCATATCTCAATAAAAATGGTCACTTGTATCTATTTATCTTAATTTAATTTTTATATTTTTATTTTATCTAAACTTAATTATTTAAATTAATATTATCATACCCTCTTACTTAAAATAATTATAACTTGAAATCATCTTTAAAATAAATAATTTTCTTTCGCTAAAGCTTTTGTAATGATATCGAAAAACTAATCTCGTTATAGTAGTCAATTTGAATTTCGTCTTTATCAATCAATTCAAAAATGAAATGATGTGGAATTTTGATGTGTTTAGTGCGTCATAAAATATAAGATTCTTAATAATTGTTATAGTAGACTTGTTGTCACAGTAGATTTTAGTTGATCCATCTTATTTTTCTTTAATATATGCTATAATTTTTCGAAGCCAAATTACATCAAAAGAGCAACATATTCTTTTTTTTTTGTTATACAAGTTAGACATCCTAAAGTGTTTTTTTTATCGTCTTTATAACCAGCTCAATCATTATCATTATAAGAATATAATTTAATTTTTTTCTTACCCATAACAAAATTCATAATTGAGAGTTCACTTAAATGCATCTAAGAATTCTTTTAGCTATTCCAAAGTGATGCTTGTTAGGGCTGTGCATGAATATAAATAACAAACCAACTGTAAACATAATATCCGGTGAATATGTGAGATAAATTAATCATCCAATCAAACTTCTATATTGTTGCTCATCTATATTTTCAAATCCTTTATGCAACATAAGTTTATTATTTGTATTCATTGGAGTATTTATTGGTTTACAAGTTATCATATAATTTTTTTAACAAAATTTTAGCATATTTTTATTGACATAAAAAATTTTATTTGCATCTTAGATAATTTTAATTCTTAAAAAATAATATAAAAGCCCCATATCAGTCGTTTCAAATTCTAAAATCATATTTTTCTTAAATTCAGCAAACACATTGATTGAATTTCAGTATAAATTATATCATTCACAAAAAAAAGAGATAATGAGAATTTTTATACCTTGAGCTCTTCTATATAAACTTGGCTCATTTAATTTTTTTTTAAAATTATGTTCAATAAAATATTTGTTAATTATATTATATCAGGCTCTCGATGCTTGAATTTCAACTAGAGAATTATGTTATATTATGCTCTAAACCTTATGTTATATCATGCTCTCGGACAAAACATTATATAGGTTGATTGAATTTCAACCTATATAATGTTTTGTCCTATTTGTATATTTTATCTTCTAAACCTTTAATTTCAAATCATTCAGCTATACATAAACCTCCTCTTGCAACTTTCTATTCACGAAGCCTGATTTAACATCAAATTGATAAACTTATTATTATTTTTAGGCTGCGAATGCTAATACTATTATATTTATATCAATTCTAGCAACTAAAGATTTTTTTTTTAAATCAATACTTAAAATTTGAGCATACATTTTGGCAATTAAACTAGCTTTTATATGTTTTTACAATGAGCCAATAATATTAAATTTTGACTTTTATATCTATTTGAGTTCGATAGCTTTTTTTTCCTCGGGTTAAATCTATCAACTTTCAAGTCTTATTTTTTTTCGCTAGCTTATAATTCGTCATACATACTTGCACTCATTCTTCTTTTTTAGCTACAACTAGAAAGCAAGTAGATTTTAAAGAAAAACATATAAAGTTATCAGAGTAATATATTTATGAAAGACTACAAAATTTCCTTTGAGGTGTTTTAGTCTCACTATAATCATTTGAATTAAAATCATTCAAAATATGATAGGATTTGAGTGAGGTATTAACAATAGACAATGTATAATGAGGTTTATTGACTTCTTCTCTTACAACTATTGAAATTTCAAAGTTCCAAGCTTCTTCTTCGTTAAACATAATATCATGATTTATAATTAATTTCTTAGTTGTAGAATCATAAAATCTAAAACATTTTATATCATTATTATACCCCATAAAAATGCATTTAACACTTTCGTCATTAAGTTTACTTCTATTTTCTGAATATGAAAGTAAGTACTACAATCAAATATTTTTAAATGTCTTACATTTTGCTTTTTGTTTAACTATGCTTTATAGGATTTTTTCCTTGTACTATGAAAGTGTATTAGAAAATATATTAATGTACACACAGTTTTTGCTCAAAACTCTTTTAGTACTATTTTTTCTTGAAGTATACATCTGACAATCCTAACCACTACTCAGTTCTGCTACATCAGTTTACAGTTTATTATATGTGAATGTTTATATTCTTGTAAAAAATAAAAAAATCTTTGGAAATAAATTCACTTACTGATATCACTCTATATATGTTTTGGAGAATCTACATATGTTTTGAGATTTTTTTAAACAGAGAAGACTTATGTAATTATTTAAAAATAATAAAAATATATTTATTTTTATCATATGAGATAATCTTTATAGGCCCATAAATATTTGTAAGCACAAATCCCAATCATTTTTTTGATTCTCCACTCGTCTAAAAGAAATTTCTATTTTGTTCTAAAAAATATAATATTCGTAAATAATATTTTTTATTTTTTATTTTAGGTAAATCAACTATCATATATATATATATATATATATATATATATATATATATATATATATATATATATATATATATATATATATTTAGCAATTCTAGTCCATCATAATTCATGATCATATCATAAAGCAATGAATACATTTAGGATAAATTCAAAAATAATAAGGTAAATATTTTATTGTTTATCATCCTCATTGCTATCAAATTTTTTATTTTTATTTTATCATAAATAAAATATTTTTCATCATTAATAATTAGGTTAAGATTCATTTTAACTGTTATGGTTTTAGCTGCGGACCTCCCGATGGCAATGCTTATCGGCGGCTCCCTGGATCGACGGTGCAGATGAACACGTCGATCGCGGGGAAGTCCTTGGGGTCGACCGACAGCACTAGTCGATCGGGGAACTCCCGACGGCGCACCGAGAGCTGCCGGAGGGCTCGGTAGAAATTAAGATATTAGAAATAATAAAAAAATATTTAGTTTAAATGAAACAATAAAAAAATATTTACTTGAAAATAAATTTTAATTTTTATTGTGTGCATATTTTATTTTCTTTATTAAAAAATATTAATTTTGTCCTTGAAAAGTGATAGGTCCAATCGAATCAATCAACTCCTTAACAATATTATTTCAATATTATTATGATTATAGTTTCTATCCTTAAAAGATTTTTTTCTTTAATCTAATTATTTCTGGTCTATGCACCATAATACACAATGGGTGCATTCAATTAAAGTACATCAAAGACTTTTCTAATCATAGTACCATGCAACAGCTACCCGGCAATGACTGACTCAGATCGAAAATACATTACGTAGACATTAACCTGACTCCAGTGTGATGACAAGTCTCTCATACGTGGAAGACGAGATACCCCATGTAGAGAAGAAGACCTGCTACCGTCAAGGAGATGACGGTGACGCTCCTCGGCATCCTTCCACCATCGCTTCTCAGAAACATGGCCTCGTAGATAGGCCAGCAGTTGGCGGCGACGAAGCCCGACAGGAACAGCTGCGCGAACTGCTCGTCGAGGAACCCCTCCGTCGTCGCAGCCCTCGCGATCCCTACCACCAAGGAGCTCAGGTTGACGGCGGCCACGGTTCCGAGTGCCACGAAGAACGGCGACTGCACTCCCAGGTCGAGGACCCCTCTCTCGTACCGCTCGTTCTGCTCCTCCTCCGCCACTTTGCTCGTCACGTTGAAACCCGGCGCAGATATGCCGATGTGGTTGAGTCCGAACTGGATGGTTCCGAAGAGAAAAGATGTGACGCCTCTGGTCATCCACATCCGCTGGTCACTCCACCACCTCCGGATGGTCGCACCATCTGCGAGGAACTCGACGAGGTCTTGGCCATAGGCTGCGGTGAAGAGGTAGGCGTACACGAAGAACCATGGATCGGAGACCTGGAACAAGACCAGCAGTTGAAGACATCCCCATGACGCAAACTCAGAGAGAGAGAGAGAGAGAGAGTGCCTTGGGGAAGAAGGGCGTCCGATACATGAGAGCTAGCGGTGGAAGAAGGCCGTATACTGTGATGGGGACGCACCAAGTGCCCCAGCATGCATAGTGCGCATAGATTAAGCCCATCGAGAACGAAGCCTTGGTGATGCCGAAGGTGAGGGGGTTAAACCTCGAGAAGGCCACTTCGTAGAGCCCCACGCACCATCTCTTGCACTGGCTAAGGACATCATTTAGATTCTTCGGCCCGTCGCCGAGGAACGCCGGCCTCGCCGGGTCGCAGAACACGGACTTCCATCCCTCGCAGTGGAGCCGATAACCCGTGTGGAAGTCCTCCACGAGCGACCCGTATCGGAAACCAATCTGCATGATCGAAGACACCAACCTCACGTTTGCATCATCGAAATAACAGCGCAAGAACATGCTCCGAAGGTTACCGAGGATCCCCATTTGGTGCCGAGTTCGAAGGAGCAGGCAGCCGCTTCCACGGCTTTCTGCAGTGCGGACTCCGAAGCCGACGAGCCACGGTGAGCCGGCAAGCCGGTGCTATGCAAAGAGCGTCGCGAGAAGAAGCAGCCGGTGCCGACGTAGTTGGGTCCCCGGAGTCCATCCATTCCCCTGGAATTAATCTTAAACAAACGCTTGATCTCGCTTGCGTAGATGTCGTTCTCGTTGATTCCATGGAAGCACTGGGGGAACTGGACGTAGGCGAGGTCGGCGGAGACGACAGGGTCCAGAAAGTAGCAGAGCGCGTGGAGAGGAGCACGAGGGTTGTTGCAGTACATGTCGCAGTCCAAGGTCAGGATAACCGGGGCGTTGCTCATGGCGCTCGACACGCGCGTCTGCCATGAGGAATCCAAGCTCAGAAAGGTCAAAGAGAGAGAAAGAGGGAGGGAGGGATCGACGTACCAGGACATTCAGAGCCCCAGCTTTGAAGTGATGATGAGACGACGGGCGTTTCTCTCTGGAGACGTAGATCAGATTGGGCAACGCGGTTCCCATGATATCCGAATCTTTGCTGCTTTGGAGTAGAACCTGTTTAAGATACCAACATCTTTTTAGATTCCTGTTTGGGATTCCGAATCTATTCTATACAGATCACATGGAAAGTCTCAGCAGCATAATAAACGTTTACTAAAACTGTTAAATTCAGAACTAAGTAAAAAGTATATACTAAATAAAATTAAGAGAGAGTTATAAGTTTTTTTTATTCCTCATGTTATTCTTTTATACTAAGTAAGATTGAGAGAGTTGTAATCGTCTCACGTCAATTATAATCGAAGACTTGAATTGATTTATATGAATATATTATTATTATTACTATTAACTTGAGTTATGAGAATCCAGATTGTAATTCTCCTACGTAGGGATTGTGACATGGATGAGAAGATGACCTGGATCACGGACGGGTGGTCATGGCGAGTGAACTCCTTCCACTTCTCGAAGAGCTCTCGTTCTTCTGCACCAAAGACTACATCATTGCCCACGTAACCTCTCTCCATTGCCCTCTCTACCTTCTCCTTCGTGCTCTCGTACATTACCTGCACCAATCAAAAATCTCTATCGTCAAATGTTTATCCTTGGAATCCAATCAACTCCTTGGAATTTTGAGTTGGATGTTGACACTACTAAATGCGTATCTCGGTGGCTGGCATCGACCGAGGCATCATATTGCTGAGCTCGTGGCCGGATTGGCTCACCATGTCGATGTCAGACACACCCATCAGGCACACTGGCGTTTCTCGTGAATGGACTCCACAGAATCATATCGAGAAGAACGCCCTCGCTGGTGCCCGAAAATTCAATTCAACGATGTCTCCTCGAGCCAAGCGTGGCTTCACGTTTCTCTGTCAATGTTTGTACCTAGTGATCACAATGCCACGTAATATAACACAGTGTGCGGTGATGGGTGGCGTAGTAGATAACGGCACGCCATTCGGGGTAGATGCGACGGATGATAGCGGCAGCAGTGTCGCCGTGCAGGAAGGATCGATGAACAGGGTAGATCCTGCCAAGAGCGCAACGCATCATTGCACAGGAGAAGCTCGACGACGAAACCATCCGAGTTGATGCGGCAGATACGGATCGATGCGGTTTGTGGTGGTGCATCGAGAAAGACATCGCTCCTTGCCTCACCATTTTCTATTCTATTGCATCATATGTCACGATCATGTCTTATATTCTATTGCACGATAGCATCTCGAGGCTGAATCATGGACACTAGAGTAGATTTCTTGTGTTCCTTGTCCCAGACGGCAACTATTTTGTAGGGACCAATATCATGTGAGTAAAATACCAGAAGAAAATAATCTGATAGTGTTTCCTTTGCATGTGTGTGTGTAGGAGATGTCGTGCATATCCAGAAGAAGAAGTCCAGAGAAGTCTTATTTTACCTTCATTTTGTCTGAGTCTCCACCGATGTTGGATCGGAAGTAAG
Organism: Musa acuminata AAA Group; assembly: GCF_036884655.1. Classification (NCBI taxonomy): domain Eukaryota; kingdom Viridiplantae; phylum Streptophyta; class Magnoliopsida; order Zingiberales; family Musaceae; genus Musa; species Musa acuminata. The sequence continues at coordinate 3,548,138 of NC_088356.1, forward strand.
CCTCCGGCGATCTGTCGAGCAGGCCGTTCTCCTTGCAGAAGGGCAACCAGTATCTGGCAAACCTGGAGGCTTCCATGAGGGCGAAGAGCGTGACAGCGGAGCCGCCGTCGTCGGACACGTAGATGGAGAGCCGGTCGGGGGGGTAGTCGAAGGCCATGGCGGAGAGGGCGGTGTTGACGACGCTGATGGGCGGCTCCCGGTGCGGGTCGGCGGTGCAGATGAATACGTCGAGCGCGGGGAAGGCCGCGGGGTCGACCTCCCGGAGCAGCCGGTCGGGGAACTCGTGGCGACGCACGGGGCGCCACCGGGTGGCTTGGGAGCTGACCCACATGAGCGCGAGGACCAGCTCGGCGAGGAGGAGGGGGATGAAGCGGGAAGAGGAGAGAAGGCAGGAAACGCGGTGGCGGAGGAGAGCGAGGATGGCGAGGGAGTAGAGTAGCATATGGGCGCGGTTGAGGAGGACGTGGCGGCTCACTCGAAGAGCGTGGAACGCCGTCATCTTCTCTCCCCGTTCACGAAAGGATCGGTCCGAACTGCGCGTGTTCTCAAGGCGGCAGTAATGCCCGTTTATAGACAGGCCTCCAACTCGATAATTGATGGATGCCTGACGTAATCCACCTATTATTGATGATGTATTATTCGCTGCTTTCGGCTATGGGAAGTGGGCGATCACTTCTTGTGTAACTGAGCAACGTCAGCAATGGGCCACCGGAGGTCGAGTCGTTTTGTAATTCGTATAACTCGTTCCTCCTCACCATCAAATCACACAGCGACGTCTTCGGTGAAATGATCTCTGATGGACGGTACAGATATTTGACGGCTCTTTTATTGGTCGGACTGGGAAGTTATATCAAGCGATGTTTGGCAGTGCAAGTGCTGTTGGTTTTATTCATAACTTAGAGAGAGAAGAGGAGAAAAAAAAGTTCTGGATTCATCCAAAAATAATCATTTATATTAATAAAAAATATAAATTTTTTAAAATAATAAAAAAATTCATCATATCTCAATAAATTTTTTCACCTTATTTATTTATCTTAATCTAATTTTAATATTTTATTTTATGTAAATTTAATTATTTAAGTTAATATTATCGTACCCTCTTAATTTAAAATAATTATAACTTGAAGTCATTTAAAAATAAAAAAATTTATTTTTGCTAAAACTTTTATAAAGACATCGGTAAGTTAATCTTCGATGCTGCAATGGTCCATTTAAATTTCATCTTTATCAATCAGTTTAAAAAATGAAATGATGTTGAATTTCGATGTGTTTAATGCATCGTGAGAGATAAGATTCTTTATCATTGCAATAGTAAACTTATTATTGTAGTAGATTTAACTGATCTATCTTATTTTTCTTTAAGATCTACTATAATTTTTGAAAGCCAAATTATTTGACATGTTGTACTTATCGTGATAACATACTATGCCTCAAAGCTTGAGAGAGCAACATATTCTTGCTTTTTCGTTATCCAAGTTTGACATCCTGAAACTTTTTTCCTATCATCTTGGTAACCAACACAATCATTATCATTATAAGAATATAGCTTAAAATCTTTTAATTGCTCATAACGAATGTCATAATTGAGAGTTCATCTAAGAACTCTCTTAACTATTCCAAAATGATGTTTGCTAGGATTGTGTATGAATTTAGATAACAAACTAATTGCAAACATTATAGATGACCATGAATACGTGAGATAAATTAACCATCCAATCAAACTTCTATGTTACTGCTTATCTGTTTTTTCAAATCCATCATCTAACATAAGTTTATTCACTTACTTACAAGTTATCATATAAAACTTTTTAAACAAAATTTTAGCATTCTGCTTATTTTTTCTTCTAACCCTTTAGTTTCAAATCATTCTGCTTTACATCCTCTAGTAACTTTCTATTCAAAAGCCTGATTTAACATCAAATTGATAAACTTATCATTTTTTCTAGGTTGTCAAAGTTTGCTCGTTGCTATGCCCTTTCTTATTTTGGATATGCTTGTCACTTGTTGAGCTTTTTCGCTAACTCCATTCGTTATATAAATTTTTTAAGTTAGCTTGTCAGATGTTTGAATTGGGCTTAAGAGAGCTATTCAAAATTATAGGCAAGACTTATTAGTTGTTATGTTATTGTTGTATAAATACATTTTATATGTAATGAAAATGTTGTCAACATGTTTGAATTGATATATTGTGAAAATATTTTAAAATACCTATCTAATTTGGAATTTTAGAATATTATATTTAGTTTACGATAATACGAATTTATGAAAAATGGTTGGAGTCTTGAGTGTATAAATTCTTATGTTTATGAATTTATAAGTGAGGTTAATATTATGCTAATTGGCTTGGGCTTTCATAAAAAATTGAGTGATGTGGTATATGATTATAAATTGCATATGTTTTATGACTGTGAACATTTGACTGAATGTTTCTCAGTATTCTTAAATGTTAGTTTGAATTTTGGTTTTGATTGTTGATAAAATTTTTAATATTATCGATTTGAGACAAAGTCACACCTCTTGAATGTGATAAATTTAGGGGGAGGGGAAAGACGTGATAGGATCCATTATGGTTAAGTTAATAGTGGGTCTCTATAAATATGAGAGAACCAAACGATCATATGCTAGGCTTCGTGGTTGTCACATCTTATTCTCCTCTCCCCTTCTCCTCCTCAAATAGTAGGTGTGGAGATTTGGGCAACGATTCAATGAGCATCTTTGCAGCCCCTATCGTGGGTATCATCAGAGAGGATGACATTTGATCTCATTCATCCTCTCCTACATATCTACAAGATTTTAGGGATATACGATCTCTTTATGTAATACAAATATCTCATATATGGTTTTCAGTTTCGCGGGTTTTGCGCATCAATCTTCGCACGATGACGAACATCTTTTTAGGAAATTTGGGTTTTTTATTTTCTGTTTTTTCGCTGCACATGTGATGCCGCATCTAGATTTCCCTATAGTACATAAGCATATTCTAACATCTGTTAACTGAAACATGATGGGAGGGGCTTATATGCTATATTTTTAAAAATGTAAGGGTTATTTTAAATACAAGTAAACCATAATGGTTTAAGAGGTCTGTTGTGGGAAACAACTTTTTAAGCCGTGGCCTTGAGGCCGACGCGGCTCGGTTCGGGTCCGGAAGGCGGGGAACTCCCTGGGGGCGGTGTCCGATCGGGACAATGTGGTCTTTTCGGCCTACGGGACCGACGGGGGCCTTCGGCTTCGCACCTGCACAAAGGTCGGGTCGGGGTGCTCGACCCGACCCCTCCGACGATCAAGTTAGAGGAAGATATGGAGGGGGTTTCAAGAGAAGAAGTATTTTTGAGTGTGTCCCGCTTCCCCCTCTTCTAATGAACGAGAGGGTATTTATAGGGAAGCATTCTGCTTCCTGAGCTGCCCGCTTGCAGGGGGCAGGCTGGTACTCTTGACAGTAGCGATGGCGTAGCGTGTTGGACTTGGCTTTTGCTGGATATTAATGTGCCTCGGTCAGCGTTCTGATAAATTCCGAGGTGCGTGACGTCATCTGGAGCAGCTGACATTGTCCTGAGACTAATTGCCATTTTTACCCTTATCATATCCCCCCCCCGAAAGAAGCTATGCGCCAGTCGTTGTAACAGGGGTCCGAGGCATGGCTTCAGCTTCCTGTATTCGTTCTTGCCGGGCAGTTGCCGATCCATTACTTGGGGTATGACCCAAGGTTAGAGAGTAGTGCGGGCTGGGTGTGCCGTGGTGTTCTCGAGCGACGTGCAACCGAGGTACATGCTCGGGCAAGCAGGCTGCGCAGAGATGGGATTCGGGCTGCTTGGAGCCGAGGAGCACGACGCAGGCGGGCTGGCCGCGCAGGTGTGGTCTCGGGGAGCATGGAGCCAGGGAGCACAACGCAGGCAGGCTAGCCGCGCAGGTGTGTCTCGGGAACATGGAGCCAGGGAGCACAACGCAGGTGGGCTGGCCGCGTAGGTGTGTCTCGGGAACATGGGGCCACGGAGCACGACGCAGGCAGGCTGGCCGCGCAGGTGTGGTCTCGGGCATTATGCGGCCGAGGATCACAATGCAAGCGGGCAGACCGCGCAGGCGTGGTCGCGATGGTCATGTGGCCGAGTAGCACGACGCAGGCTGATAGACCGCGCAGGTGTGGTCGCGATGGTCATGTGGCCGAGTAGCACGACGCAGGCGGACATACCGCGCAGGTGTGGTCTCGGGCATTGTGCGACCGAGGAGCACGACGCAGGCGGGCTGCACCGTCAGCCGAGCTGCTGACTCGGGTTGGCCGCGCATGGGGCCGAGGCAGCAGGCTAGCCATGCATGGAGCCGAGGAGTCGAGGCAGCGGGCTACACCATCAGCCGAGTTGCTGACGCGGGCTGGCCGCGCATGGGGCCGTGGAGCCGAGGCAACGGGCCGCACCGTCAGCCGAGCCGCTGACGCGGACTGGCTGCGCATGGGGCCGAGGCAGCAGGCTGCGCCGTCAGTCGAGCAGCTGAGGTGGGCGGCCGCGCATGGGGCCGAGGAGTCGAGGCAGCGGGCCGCACCGTCAGCCGAGCGACTGACGCGGGCTGGCCGCGCATGGGGTCGAGGCAGCAGGCTGCGCCGTCAGCCGAGCAGCTGAGGCGGGCGGCCACGCATGGGGCAGAGGAGTCGAGGCAGCGGGCTGCACCGTCAGCCGAGTAGCTGAGGCGGGCGGCCGCGCATGGGGTCGAGGAGTCGAGGCAGCGAGCTGCACCGTCAACCGAGCGGCTGACGCGGGCTGGCCGCGCATGGGGTCGAGGCAGCAGGCTGCGCCGTCAGTCGAGCAGCTGAGGCGGGCGACCGCGCATGGGGCCGAGGAGTCTAGGCAACGGGCCGCACCGTCAGCCGAGCGGCTGACGCGGGCTGGCCGCGCATGGGGTCGAGGCAGCAGGCTGCGCCGTCTGCCGAGCAGCTGAGGCGGGCGACCGCGCATGGGGCCGAGGAGTCGAGGCAGCGGGCAGCACCATCAGCCGAGCGACTGACGCGGGCTGGCCGCGCATGGGGTCGAGGCAACAGGCTGGCACCCGACATTCCGGGCCCTCCTTCTAGCGCCAATCGGTTGTGGGAAACAACTTTTTAAGCCGTGGCCTTGAGGCCGACGCGGCTCGGTTCGGGTCCGGAAGGCGGGGATCTCCCTGGGGGCACTCCTCGAGCCCGCTGAGGAGGTCGGGGGCGGTGTCCGATCGGGGCGATGTGGTCGTTTCGGCCTACGGGACCGACGGGGGCCTTCGGCTTCGCACCTGCACAAAGGTCGGGTCGGGGTGCTCGACTTGACCCCTCCGACGATCAAGTTAGAGGAAGATGTGGAGGGGGTTTCAAGAGAAGAAGTGTTTTTGAGTGTGTCCCGCTTCCCCCTCTTCTAATGAATGAGAGGGTATTTATAGGGAAGCATTCTGCTTCCTGAGCTGCCCGCTTGCAGGGGGCAGGCTGGTACTCCTGACAGTAGCGATGGCGTAGCGTGTTGGACTTGGCTTTTGCGGGATATTAATGTGCCTCGGTCAGCGTTCTGATCAATTACGAGGTGCGTGACGTCATCTGGAGCAGCTGACATTGTCCTGAGACTGATTGCCATTTTTACCCTTATCAAGGTCCATAGCTAAAATCATATGGGCTAAAATAGACCTTAACCCTAAATTACACATGTAATTATATTAATAATTTATTATGAGTTAGCATACCACGTAAGCATACTCTAATATATGTTAACTCAGACTTGATTGGAGGGGATTATATGCTACGTTTTTAAAAATTGAATGGTTATTTTAGACACAAGTAAACCATAAGGGCTTAAAATGTTCATGATCAAAACCATAGGGACTAAAATAGACCTTACTCTTAAAAATAAGATAATATCATTTTCTCATTAGTTGCTCTATACTAATGAGATTTTGTTTTAGACTAGGATTAAATATCATATCATTAATAATTTTTTTACCATATTTGTTGTTCACCATAACTATTCCTTTTCCTTCCACTTAAACCTTACCATCATTTTTCATATGTACTCTGATTGAATCATCAAGCCTTTAAAACAAATTTGTCCTATATCATATGATTACTATATCTACTATTAAAAAATCAAACAAATCTAAAATATTCTTAATCAGATACCATAAAGAAAATATTTTCTTCCTCTTCTTTTTCACTATTATTTTCTTCATAATAATTTGTTTGATTTTTGTTCTAACATTTTTTTTCTAAATGATCATATTTTTTATAACAAAGAGAGGAACATTTGGGTTTTTATTTTATACCAATAATCTTTTTCATTATGTCTATTTTTTTCAAATAAAAATATTAATTTATTTCTTTGTTACCTTCATTAGAGTTCCTTTTTCTTGAGTCTTAGATCATTCGCGACCTCTACCATTTTGACATAACTTTTGAAAGCTAATTTTAAAAAAAAAATTGATCCTTTTTCTAATATATCTTTATTTGAATAGCTTGTTCAGAAGTTTCATCTAAAAATCTATTCGTTTTTTATTTATAAACTAAGAGCGAGCCCATTAATACATCAATATATAATATACTTGTATGTAATATACTTGTATCTTTAGCTTCTTCTATATTATATTAGTAGAAATCATAACAAATTTTGAAGATAAGTTTCATAAAGCTTTTTCTACTATAGTTTGATGTTTCAAGTTTTCATCAAAAAATCTCATATATTTATATTAGTTAAAAGATAAAAATATAATTTTTAAAAATAAAAAAATATATTATATTATAATAAATCTTTTCATCCTTATTTATTTATCTTATTCTAAATTTTTATCTTTTATTTCATATAATTCTAATTATTTAAATTAATCTTATTAAATGCAGCGTACTCGATCTAAATCTCCACTCCCACGTCGCTTCTCTCCGTTCTTGCTTCACGTTCAGCACTCGTACTCTCGCCGCTCCAACAGCAAGAACAGAAGGCCGCCATCGCTGGGTGCATGTGCGCCGATCGTCTCGAGTCCTACGAGATCCCGCAGGCGAACTGTTCGACCCAAGTCCGCGATGGGGACGACGAGACGATGGGCGTCGAGATATGGTGGGTTGTCGGATCGAAGTCGACTCAACCCGATCCGATTCGAAATATGGAAACAAAGGTACGACAATATGGTGGGTTGTTGGAAAATAGAGGTACGACAAAGAAGAGGAAAAAACCCACTATGGAAACAAATAACAAACACAAGATCAAGAATACTTTAGGAAAGATATTTAGGCTTGAAACGTGTATAAACACTTTCCTAAAAATGATATTTGCACCCTCTTCTCAATAAGATTGCTCTGGGTTTGATGCAAATAGTTTTAGTGGATATGACAAGCCTTTAGAAGATCTGTATTGAGCAAACCATAAAGAATCTTCAGAAAGGAATTGGAGAATGTCTAACTCAATCACTTGGAGAGTAAAGAAGAAGAGCATGAAAGAGTTGTTTTGGTAATTTACCCCCAAATAGCTATTTATAGATATTTTCTCAAAAGACACAACCTTTGAAAATTAACTATTTTCTCAAAAGACACAACCATTGAAAATTATAACTATTTTCTCAAAAGACACAACCTTTGAAAAATAACTACAAAAAATAAAAGAAAACACCTTTTCAAATAAATCTTTTGAAAAGAAATTCTTAATTTGAACAATTTATAACAATCCCCCACTTGTTCAAATTTAAAATTTTCTCCAAGTGATTAAATAGTATTTATGAATAAAGTAATATATCTTTCGATTTGAATATTACCTTAGTGTAAGCATCACAAAGTGAAGTCGAAATCCCAAATAGCATAAAAGCTTTGAATTTGTTATTCCTCATGACAACACCAGTGATACCACACACATAAATACAACATTCTTGTATTCCTCATAAAATCTCGCTTAGCCCTAATATGGCCTTGGGCTCATCCAAGTTCATGAACTTTTATGAGAGAAACTCCAACTCTCAATCGAAGCAGCACCACTTCTAAGTTCATATAGGTGAAGTTCTTATAGTATCTTTGTCACTCTTTGAGATACTTGTCCTAACTTGACTGAACTTCATTAAGAGTATAATTAACTCAACCCTCATTCGGTGACAACCAGCACTTTAACATCTTTAGATGGGACTCATAAAATATTTCAAAGTGCTGAACCACTCCACATATCAATGACTTGTTCTTACCCTTTGAACTCTTCATTACTCATTTCATAATGTTGAGTAGGGTTGCTATCATTGGTGGATCTTTTATTCAAGGAGTTTTAGCCCCATCCATTTTGATGTTGATCTTACAACTTCTCTTGTAAGAGGTTTGGTGAATGGATCAGCCAAATTCTCACTTGTTTTCACAAATGTGAGTGAAATAATCCCACTCTTGATTAATTTCCTCACATAATCATGTCTAAGACTTATATGTCTTGACTTTCCATTATATATTTCACTATATGCACGAGCTAAAGTGGCTTGACTATCACAAAGTATAGAAATTGAATTCACACTCTTAGAAGTCAATGGAATTTCTAATAGAAAGTCCCTCAACCATTCAGCCTCCTTTCCTGCATCTGCTAGAGCAACAAATTCCGATTCCATAGTTGAGTGAGTTATACACGTTTGTTTCTTGATCTTCCAAGAAACAGCGCCACCTCCCAAGGTGAACACCCAACCAGTAGTGGATTTGTTATCTCCAAAACTCGATATCCAACTTGCGTCAGTATATCCTTCTAAAATAGCAGGAAATTTTGAGTATTATAGGCCATAATCTTTGGTTCGTTTAAGGTACCCAAGAACTCTTTCAATAGCCTTCCAATGCTCTACATTTGGATTGCTAGTAAATCTACTCAATTTACTAACTGCAAATGCTATATCAGGTCTTGTGCACTGCGTTGCATACATAAGACTTCCTATAGCACTTGAACATTCTAATTGAGCCACTGTTCTTCCAACATTCTTGACTAATTTGATACTTGGGTCAAATGGGGTATTTGCTTCTTTGATTTTTAAGTGACTGAATTTCTCCAATACTTTCTCTATGTAATGAGTTTGACTCAAAACATATCCCCCACTATTTCTTTTTACCTTGATACCTAGTATAATATCAACTTGCCCAAGATCTTTCATCTTAAATGTTGAAGATAGAAACCTCTTTGTTTCTACAATACCTTTTATGTTGTTGCTCACTATTAGCATATCATCAACATAAAGGCAAACTATCACCATATAGTCATCACAAGTTTTGAGATAAACACATTTATCTGCAATATTATGAACAAATCCATTAGAAAGAATTATTGCATCAAATTTCTCATGTCATTGTTTTGGAGCCTGCTTTAAACCATACAATGATTTAATAAGTTTACACACTTTATGTTCATTTCCCGGTAGAACAAAACCTTCGGGTTGTTCCATATAAACCTCCTCATCGAGGTCTCCATTTAGAAATGCCGTTTTGACATCCATTTGATGAACATAAAGATCAAAAATTGATGCTAAAGCAAAAATAATTCTAATAGATGTGATCCTAGCCACAGGAGCATATGTGTCAAAATAATCTATTCCTTCCTTTTGTCGAAATCCTTTAGCAACTAACCTTGCTTTGAACGTTTGGAGAGTACCATTCGTATGATACTTCCTACAAAATATCCATCTACAACTAATAGGTTTCGAGGCAAAAGGTAAATCGACAAGTTCCCAAGTATGATTTGACATAATAGAATCCATCTCATCATTAATAGCATCTTTCCAAAAAGCAGCATCACGAGAAGCCATAGCTTCTTTAAATGTTTTCGGATCATCTTCCACTTGTAAAACAAGAGGAATTGTTTTTAATACTCTCTCATTAGTTCCTTCTACAAGGTAAAAAGAAATACTTTGAGAATCAAACTCATCCGATTTTAATGTTTTTGCTTTTCGTACACGAGTACTTCTCCTTAATTCGTAAGATTGCTCTCCAACCTCTTGTGAACTTGATTGATGTCCAATCAAAGGAATTTTAGGTTGCTCATCAATCTTTTGAGATTTCTTTGCTAGTGACTCTTCACTGGTTGGAGGATGAACATTATTACTAGAAGTCAATAAATGTTCAAAGAACTCCACATCTCGAGATTCTATTATGATATTAGACTCTAAATTAAGAAGTCTGTATGCTTTGCTATTTGAGGCATAGCCTATAAATGCACATTTGATTCCTCTAGGTCCTAATTTTGTCCTTTGAGGATCATTATTCTTATAATATGCAAGACACCCCCACACTTTAAAATAACCAATGTTAGGTTGTCTTCTTTTCCATAACTCATATGGAGAGATCTTATTCTTTTTAGAGGGAATTCTATTTAAGATATGACATGCAGCCAATAAAGCTTCTCCCTACAAATTATAAGATAATTTAGCATGTAACAACATAGCATTAATCATCTCTAGATAAGTTCTATTTTTTCTTTCTGCTAATCCATTTTGCTCAGGTGTTCTAGGTGCTGAACATTCATGAATTATGCCATGTTGTTCACAAAACAAGTTAAATTCATTAGGAAAGTATTCTCCTCCTCTATCACTTCTTAAAGCTTTAATTTTCTTCCCCAATTGATTTTCAACTTCTGCTTTATATGCCTTAAAAGCATTAAAAGCATCATTTTTATGTTTCAATAAGTACACATATGTGAATCTAGACATATCATCTATAAAAGTAATAAAATATCTATTACCTCCTCTAGTTAATATGTCATTTAATTCACATATATCAGAATGTATTAAATCTAACAAATTAGTATATCTTTCAACACTTTTGAAGGGTTTCTTCATCTTTGATTTAACACAAATTTCACATTTATTAAGATCATCAAAATGACAATTTATTAAGCCACACTTAACCATTCTTCTAATCATGCTAATTCCAATATGTGCTAATCTATCATGCCATAATGAATAAGAATCAACAATATAAATAGAAGCAACATCTTTATTAACTTTAGAATCATTGTCAACAATAGATAATTTGACCATTCCCTCAGCGGAATAGCCTTTTCCAACAAAAGTTCCATTACGGGATAGAATTAACTTCCCGTATTCAAATACAGATTTAATTCCAGGTTTGCTAAGGAGATTCCCACTTACTAAATTTCTACTCATATCAGGTACATGAAGAACATTAGTAAGAGTGACTTTCTTACCTGAAGTGAAAGTGAGTTCCACATTTCCCTTGCCAATCACCTTAGAACGAACTTCATTTCCCATTTGAATCTCTTGCCCTTCTGTGACTTCTTTGTAAGTCTTGAAGAGTCCCTTATCATAGCAAACATGGACGGTAGCACAAGTATCGTACCACCAACTAGAAACCTTGCCAAATATGGCATTCACTTCGCTCACCGTAGCGATTATATTATCATCTCCCTCAACGGAGTTGACTTTTGGTTTCTGGCCTTTTTTAAATCTGCAATCCCTAGCAAAATGACCAGGTTTTCCACAAACAAAACAGCCTCCACTCTGTGGCTTCTTAAATTTTCTTTGATCCCTTTTGGGGCCAAAATGATTCTCCTTGTTTTGTTTGCTTTTGTTGGAATTCTTAGGCTGATTCACAACATTTGCTTTTATATTGCAAAAAGAGTTCTCACTCTTATCTCTCATCCTCGATTCCTCCTCGATTCGAAGATGTTTTTGAATTTGCTCCAAAGTAATATCCTTGGAGTCATGCAAAATCTTCTTCCTATACCCTTTCCAAGATGAAGGCAACTTGGCTATTACAGCCCCTACTTGAAAAGGTTCAGGAAGTTCAATTTTTTCAGCCTTCAATTGATTAACAATGACTTGCAACTCATGTACTTGTGCCAAGATTGGCTTGTCATCCACAAACTTATAATCAAAATATTTAGAAATTAAAAATTTCTTTGTACCTTCTTCCTCGGCATGATATTTGAATTCCAAAGCATTCCAAATTGCTTTTGCAGATGGTTCCACCGTATAAAGATCATAAAGCCGGTCCGAAAGAGCATTGAGAATGTGTCCTCTACACATGACTTCATCTTCATTTCTTTTCTTTTGTTCAGCCTTGATTTCATCGGTGTCATCGTCGGTTGGATCAGGAATTGGTTGAAGATTTGGATCAAGCACATAGAAGATCTTCAAAGCAGTCAACATGAACTTCATCTTGTCTTGCCAACGGGTAAAATTCGTTCCATCAAAACGATCCAAACGAACAAAATCTTGATTCAATAATTTGATGGTATTTGTAGCCTCCATAGTGAATTTGAATAAACTCACAAGATATCGTTTTTAGATTGTTGGGAAAAATAGAGGTACGACAAAGAAGAGGAAAAAACCCAATATGGAAACAAATAACAAACACAAGATCAAGAATACTTTAGGAAAGATATTTAGGCTTGAAACGTGTATAAATACTTTCCTAAAAACGATATTTGCACCCTCTTCTCAATAAGATTGCTCTGGGTTTGATGCAAATAGTTTTAGTGGATATGACAAGCCTTTAGAAGATCTGTATTGAGCAAACAATAAAGAATCTTCAGAAAGGAATTGGAGAATGTCTAACTCAATCACTTGGAGAGTAAAGAAGAAGAGCATAAAAGAGTTGTTTTGGTAATTTACCCCCAAATAGCTATTTATAGATATTTTCTCAAAAGACACAATCTTTGAAAATTAACTATTTTCTCAAAAGACACAACCATTGAAAATTATAACTATTTTCTCAAAAGACACAACCTTTGAAAAATAACTACCAAAAATAAAAGAAAACACCTTTTCAAATAAATCTTTTGAAAAGAAATTCTTAATTTGAACAATTTATAACAGGGTGCATGTGCGCCGATCATCTCGAGTCCTACGAGATCCCGCAGGCGAACTGTTCGACCCAAGTCCGCGATGGGGACGACGAGACGATGGGCGTCGAGATATGGTGGGTTGCCGGATCGAAGTCGACTCAACCCGATCCGATTCGAAATCGTTTTCGGTCACGCGGTCGTCACGTGCCATCTTGTATCGGCTCCGCTCGGCTCGGAGCTATGGCGGGGAATTAAAAAGGTGCGGAAGGAGCAGGGGTTTCACGTGAAGCAATCGAGAGGACAGGCGAGCCTCGTGATTCGTGGACGGAAACAGTCGTACTGTCCTCACCGTCCGATCCGCACGGACCTGTGGGTTGGATTAAACGCGAAGCGAAGAATACGGAGCAGTAAACGACCGGAGACCCACGAAGCGGACCCGATCGTTCACCGCCGGTCACTTCCGCGGGCCCCGCACTCAAGCGCCTCGGGTGAGACGCCGCTTTTATGGATTGCGTGTTGTTGGGGTGAACCGCTGTTGGTCACGCGAGTCTCGTGCTCGTGGAAGGCGGGCAGCTGCGGAGAAGCTGTTCACGAGTCTTACGCTAACACAAATCCACCATTATTTATTATTATTACTATTATTTGTTTTTATGAAGGTGAATTTGCATGAATCCCATCACGAACGCCACGTGGATCGTCTCGGTGTCGGCGCCCCAAACGATGTAATGGACGCCACTCGAACCACATGGTCTAGGGGTCAAGGTGGGCCCAACGATTCGGTGCGGCTCGGCTCGGCTCGGCTCGAGGTTCTTGGCGTTACCACGTGTACTTTAAGGACTCTTCGCCGCTGGCCCTCTTCGGCTCCTCGTCATCCCCCTTTCTCACGACGAGGTTGTTAGGGTTCGCTTCCCTATCTCTGCTCCACTTCCGCGCCTCCCTCTTCATCTTCTGAGCTCTGCGGTTGATTCTGTCTGGTCTTTATTCGACCTCGTGCCCGCTCCGGGCGGTTGATTCGTCTGATCTCGAATTTGTGTCGTGAAGAGGAGATCTGGGAAGGGGAATGGTGGAGGTGGAGCTGCAAGGACTGGGTATTGGACGCGAGTTGAGTTGCGGAGGGGGGATCCGGGTTGGGATGGGCACGTTTTGGTCGGACGAGGATCGGAAGATGGCGCTGGCGGTGCTCGGTCACCAGGCATTCGACTACCTCAACGCCCGCCACGCGGCCTCCTCCGATGGGCACCTCACCGCCGTGGGCGGAGGGGACGCCGACCTCCAGACCAAGCTCCAGGACCTCGTCGAGGGGCCCGGCTCCGTTGCCTGGGCCTACGCCATCTTCTGGCAGATCTCGCGGTCCGACTCCGACGAGCTTGTCCTCGGCTGGGGCGACGGTCACTGCATCGAGACGGGGGACGAGGAGGAGGAGGAGGAGGGCTGCGGCTCCCGCCGCAACCCCCTCGACGGCGCGCACCAGAAGATGCGGAAGCGGGTGCTCGAGAGGCTCCACGCGCTCTCCGGTGGCTCCGACGAAGAAAACTACGCGCTTCGGCTCGACCGCATAACTGACACGGAGATGTACTTCCTGGCGTCCATGTACTTCTCGTTCCCCAAAGGCGAGGACGCTCCTGGAAGAGCGCTCGAGTCCGGGAAGCATATATGGATCTCCGAGGCGGTGCTGGCATCGCCGGCGTGCTCCAATCACTACGTCCGGGCGTTTCTTGCGAGAACGGCGGGTTTCAGGACGATCATCTTCATACCATTCGAATCCGGCGTGCTTGAATTGGGTTCGGTGGATCCGGTGCCGGAGAGCTTCGAGGCGCTGCATATGATTAGGTCCCTCTTTGGCCATGGCCTTAGTAAGGGGGAGGCGGCGCCTGGCGAGAAGACAGACGAGAACAATGGCCCCGTTTCGGTTTCGCGCTTTGGGGCCGACAGCGGTCATGTCGCGGAGTATCCCAAGATCTTCGGGAAGAATTTGAAGCTTGGGCACGCCCAGCTTAACGGGCGGGCTTCGATCGTGAGCATGGAGCAGAGGCCACCGGAGACGATCGCGAAGCATGGCGATCACCATCAGAAGAGTCCGCTGCTCCAGTGGAAACAGAATCACCTCGTGAATCCTCATCAGCAGAAATTTGGTAATGGCGCACCATATGTTCGATACATAAACGGGGTAATGTCGCCTCAGAAGCAACAGCTGCAGCCGCAGCGACAGCAAGCGCTTCCCCGGCCCCTGCCGCCGTCGGGGCAGATCGATTTCAGCTCAGCGGCGGCGGCGGCTGCAAATCCCGCTCCCGCCGGCGTCTTGATAGGTCGTGCGGGTGCGGTAGACTCGGAGCTCTCGGACGTCGAGGCACCTTGCAAAGAACACAAACCAGGCGGAACTGAAGAGCGCAGGCCCAGAAAGAGGGGGCGTAAGCCGGCGAACGGCAGGGAGGAGCCGCTCAACCATGTGGAAGCCGAGCGCCAGAGAAGGGAGAAGCTGAACCAGAGGTTCTACGCCCTGAGAGCCGTCGTACCCAACATCTCCAAGATGGACAAGGCCTCCCTTCTCGGCGACGCCATATCCTACATCACCGAGCTCCAGAAGAAGCTCAAGGAGATGGAGGCGGAGAGGGAGATGTGGGGCGACCCATCACGTGTGGATCACAAGCGGCCGCCGCCGCATTGCCCTGAGATCGACATCCAGACGGCACAGGACGAGGTAATCGTCCGGGTAAACTGCCCACTGGACAGGCACCCCGTATCCCAGGTCATCCAAGCTCTCAAGGATTCACAGATCGATGTGGTGGACTCGAAGGTCGCTGCAACGAATGACAGCGTCCTGCACACCTTCGTGGTGAAATCGCCGGCCGCCGAGCAGCTCACGAAGGAGAAGCTGTTTGCTGCTTTGGCTCATGAGTTGAGGGCAACATGACAGTGTCCAAGCAGCCAAAGTAGCTGGATATTGGAACCATTTGATGTTCATAGCTATACAGATCCGCCCATTGTGTAGCAATTTTACTAAGTACTTTATTAGATAATTTCTTTTGTAGTATTCGTCGGTCATATCTTTTCTAATCTTTTGCTCATTCCGATGTCTTTAATCTGCTTGAATCCTCCTCGTATCTGCAGTCCTGATGAGATGGAGTTGACGTTGGCCGCAAAATCCAATTCACTTCAGGTTCGTTCCTCTCTATTTCTCATTCTAAAGATACACTATTCTTAGGTAGTAAGTGATTCGTATGCATGAACTCTCTTTTGCTACAACTCTCTGCAGCTCTAATAAGAAGAAATGGGACTTGATACCAGTCTTGTGCAGCAAAAACCATTTCCCTTCAGGTTCTTTCTCTATGAAATGGTTATCTTTTCTAGTGTTCTCTGCCTTAAAATCTTTATCTTACTAGTTGCAATCTTCACATGCCTTCAATTTGTGTGCTAGCTTATCAGTGCAAGAAACTCTCCAACGCTTTGTTGCTCCATCCGTGCCAGAGGAAAAATCTTACGCTTAAGTCGGGTTAGGGATGCCTATCTATGCGATGAGGAAACTCGAGTCTTGAAGAACATATGAAAAGAATAAACAGAAGACATTCGCATGTGGAGAATTGAATAGTTTTTCTTCTGCAATGGATTCCCCTCGCCGACTCCAGAGAGGTAAAGTCCGTGTGTGCATGTTCCAGCTTGGAAAGCTTCTTCCTGATGGTGTCAGCTTCGGCACAACATTTGATTCAGTGGTGTCAGACCACGGGTTTCAGATAAAAGTTCCAGGAGAGGCACGCGGCAACAGTTGACAACTTATAATAGTACCGGAACGGTTGGCTGCTCAGCTCAACCATTTAAAGCAAGCGCCGAAGCACATGGCATACTTTTTGGTGCAAAGCCAACGTCAAATTACACGCCAGCGTTCCGTTCCAGGAATCAAGACGCTGCGCAGCAGGAAAAGGAGTTACATGCACCCGTTTCATGTGGTGCCAACTTTGGCTCCAAGGCGAAGATTCTTGAGAAAGACCACTGAGCTCACTTTGGTTTTGGTGGAGATATTTTTTTCTGCCCCACTTGATCACTTTTGACCAATTTGTGAAGGTAACACATGGTCACTTTTGACCAATTTGTGAAGGTGACACATGGTTTGTATCTGATGGTAGTATTATCACCAACTCATTAGCTGCCTGCTCATTGCAACATTTTTCCCTATGGATGGTTTGCGAAACTTACAGCCCTCCTTGAAGATTTGTCCATGCAACTTGTTTGTACATATTCGAGCAGCATACAAGGGTCTTGTATTAGATTTGACAATCATATTTCGGTTAGATCTCTTCACCATTGTTTCAGATTTATAAGTAGATTTCTTGTATTAGGTTTGACAATCTCTTCACCATTGTTTCAGCATACAAGTATTAGGTTTGACAATCCTATTTTGATTATTTTGGTTAAATCTCTTCTTGAATGTTTAAGATTTGTAAGTAGAGTTCAGAGATAAAACAACTCCGAAAATAAACCTCCAACTCGTAGCCTATGGGTTTTTTTTTATTGTGAAGAGACTGCATGAAATATCAACCATCTTAACACTGACACTTACGGATGATACAAAACCAGATGAGACTATTGGTCAATATTGGTATCTGTGATTCAGAAAATTCGGAAATTTGCTGCTGCTTATTGGTCAATATTGCAATTTGGCAGCCGCCTATGTTTTCCTTGTATATAAATAGCATCAGCTGCAGGCCGTGTTTGTGTGATGATAGAACGATTTGTTTTCGAACAGCTGATCTCCTAGTGAAACTGTAGGTGATTTCATTAGTAGGTCAACTTTTCACGCGTGTTCAATCAGATGTCGGATTCAGTTGAAATATACGTCAATAAACAGGGCAGTAATGACTCCTATGTCTGGACGCCAATTAGACTCTAATGACACAGTACTGTCTAGCTTACAAGTCTAGATTCCAACGCAAGAAACATGTGACTCCCATTTCCACT
The DNA here is from genome assembly GCF_036884655.1 of Musa acuminata AAA Group. NCBI lineage: Eukaryota > Viridiplantae > Streptophyta > Magnoliopsida > Zingiberales > Musaceae > Musa > Musa acuminata. The sequence goes on from NC_088356.1 coordinate 3,565,828, forward strand.
TACCACGGGAGGAATATGCCGATTCAAGGACAACGACAACAGGGTCATTTAGTTGGTTCTTTGTCTTTATCCTTCACGTGCAACCTAGTTTAATGATTTCACGAGTGAAATACAAATAACTCGTACGAGATCCGAATCTCGTTGAACTTTCCGAGAGACGGCTCTCCATGGAATTAATAAGTAGAGGCTGGCAAGAGCCTACTACACGGTAGCCACCACCTTGCCATATGTGGTGTGTACAAATGGGTTGGTCCACAGATGTCTCCCATCATTCACCCACTGCTATAACTTCCGTTTCACTAGAACCGTTTTGGTAGGTCGGCCAAGTTTTTTCTAGGACGTGGATACAAAGTTCATGCGTCGGTTAAGTCTCGACAAACGCACAAGTCTGTCGAAACAAGAAGCCACGCACGAGTGCACAGACCGTCCCCCTACTAGGAGGGATGGGTCCCATAGAATATTAGTTCAATAACACAATGGGCCCGAAGGCCCAGGTGTCTACGAACATATATCGTCATGCTTCACCTTCGATATATATGAGTTCCAGATGACAGAAGTAGAACCCTAAACTAACTATTTTATGTCACGTTAGCTACTACAAAAAACAAAATTCACCTTCTTGAAGGTTGACTTGGCAGGGTCCTTCCTATTCGGCTTCATCAGATTCAAGGTCATCTGCAATGAATCCATCCAGAAAACTTGGGTTAGATATCAAATACAATAACATAAAAGCTGGATATTTACACACGCAATTGTATGTATATGCAGATTTACAAGAACTGATGCAATCAAATTAAATAATAATAATTGACCAATTTTTAATTTATGGATGGGCCTGCAAGCATATTGTTACAAGGTGAAAAAAAAGGGGGGGTTAGTTTTGATCATCACATTGGAAATATATATTTTACAGCCAGTGGCCACATTAACTAAGTTTGTTCTATGAGATCCTGGGATTGAGCCCATTTAATCTGCATGGTTGACATCCGTAAACAGGCTACAATCTAAAGCTTAAATATAACAACAAATATCTCTCTATAAAGACATCTTGGTAATCAGCCCATTGTCATGCAATTAACAGGTCTCAAGTTCAGGTGATAATAAAAAAAAAAATAGTAGGTCAGGAACCATGTAGCACATAGGTGAAATTCCCATAAATGAGTGTAGAGGAGACTGAATCTTATTCATTAATAGCTAAAAGAGGCCTTTTCTACAACACACCTCATCAAAAAGGCACTTCTTTCAAGTAGAGGTCTTGCAAACATCATATTTCAGTCCGACCCTTCCAGCTTCTTGATGGCAGCCTCAATTGCAGGTACAGCATTCCGAAACGCTTCCCACTGTTCAACCGTCAAACTTATCCCTGAAAGCACAACAGCCATATCAAGTCATCAGAAGGATAACAAAGAAAAGGAGTAATGAGGGCAGCAAATCATTTATCATTTTTCAGAACCAGAAGGATACGCATCTATCATGGCATAGCCATACACACTGATTTCTGCAGATGCATAAGCATATACATAAACAGAAGGTAGATAAGGGAATGATGACAAACACAGACGAAACGTTATCAGAGTTTGATCAAAACGGTGGTACCCTATATTTCCTTCTGTCACAATCACACGTCACAGCTACAGCTCTCATTTGTTAGCTCCACAAACAAAAATGCATAGGGGAGCTCCAATGTCACGCAATCCGATTCCTCACATCAGTCCATATGTAAAACTCATAGCTACAGCTTTAACTCAATCATTTCCTAATGATTGTTGTACCTCACAAGTCATACTACGTCATACTAATTTGCTGACCAAAAATATCTTGACCCATAACTACCAAGGTGTTTCAAATATTAAGGCGTCTTACTCTTAGGAAAACAACGTCTAGCATTGAGCCACTTATTTGAGCAATATGCTGACATTTAAGTTTTGTTCTTCAGTGCTTAGCCAAACTACAATCTACAACTGTGGGACATTCATTTCTTGCACTAACTAGCAGTATATAATTGGCCACGGCGTATTTGACCACTTGATACACCCAGTAACATAGTGGTCAGTGAATCAGTCAGTATGGTATAGGTATAAATGGATAATGACACTCAATACAAGTTTTTACCAACCGGAGTAGAGAGAGAGAGAGAGAAGCAAAAGGGGAGGACTACCCGAGGAGATGGAGGACAGTGCACATTGGCAAGAGGAGACAGACAGACGAGGATGAAGAGGAGACAACGGTTATACAGCATCATTAACACAGGAGGCGGTAAATGAAGAGAGAGAGAGAGAGAGGACAAGAAAAGAGAGGAATGAGTGTGTAAAATAGACAGAAAATGAAAAAAGAAAATAAGGACATCGCAATTGTCCTAAATATAAAAAAAACTGATGCCAACATATATATATATATATATATATATAATCGTTGGGCCTTTACAACTTTGTTGTTGTTGTATATCTGTAATTGGAATCGATAATACAAGATAAACTTATTGTCCAGCGTGGTTTGGTATTCTTCCATTGACAACCCGATAAACCCTGTAAGATGAACTTAACAGGATAGTATAGCCTATACCGGACCAAACCGAGCAAGATCACCCAATCCTCTTTTATGATGAGAGCACATGTTTTCTTGATTTGATAGAACTTACTTTCGAGGAAAAAGTTGAATGATGAGAAGCATAGAAGTACGGTTTGTTAAAGTAAAGAAGGAAATCTATAATAAAGACCATGAAACATCTAGTTCCGATAGTGTTCTAAAAACCCTACCAAAATAATATCTCCATGACCTTAGATAATAGTGTTCTAAAAACATCTAGTACAGGTGCAAAAGACCTAGAAAACATATAAATATTCAGCTAAATCATGATCCCAAGAACCTCGGAACAAACTATCAATTTGATTTTCCATACCTCTTCACATGCAAGTCTTCGTAACAGAACTAATCCTCCAATAACAATGATAGTAGTAATAGATGCGCTATTATGGCGACTGATTATTATATCAGCACAATAACTGAATTTGGGTATCTTTAAAATGCCAAAATTAAGGTCTTCAAAATGTTCGCTTATTTTCTTATGCTTGAACTACTGCAACACAAGCTACTTACAATATTGAAAATTTTAGAAGGGAGTCTAAACTCCAAACACTTCCTCTCCGGTGCATAACCCATTGGTCTTATTTATAGCCGGTATTTAAAAATCAAAGGGAAGTAAACAAGAAAGCAAAGAGTATTTAGAAAGCAAAAGGAAATAGATGTATCACTATAATCCTTTTCCTTCTTTGGGATAAGCTACTTGTAGAAATAGACATTCAAACTGCATCAAAGCAGCATCAACTAATCCTCTCCCAAGTCATCCATCTTCAAAGGAAGAAACAACCATTCTCTCGGCCCGTTTTAATCGTGACCCTTCCATACTCTCTGATGATGGATTTGGGCAAGATGCAAAATATTATGTCAAAACTGCTAAACCTAAGAAAGGCAATCAGCAGGAAAGCAGGAAGAACTAGAAGTCAGAAGACAAAGATCACCTTTGGAGGAAGGCAGCTCCTTGCCGTCCTTCATATAGTACTCTCGAATCGACAGCAGCGTCTTCCCTCTGAAGTCCTGAAGCGTCACCCTTCTCTTACTCGACAACTGCGACAAGAAGAATCAAACGAATCAACGGAGCAATATGGGGAAAAGGGAAGCATAAACACTAGGGTTTCTCTAATCCCCTAACTGCTCAGGGCTCGTCGAGTAACTTACGCGACAAATGATTAGATCGCCGTCATCATCATACTCTTTGGACCCTCGACGCCTCTTCTTCGCGCCCTCATCCTCATCTTCCTCTTCCTCTTCCTCCTCCTCCTCTCGATCTCGTTCCGGTTGCTCCACCGCCACTTCCTCTTGTTCTTGTCCCGGATCGGATTTGTCGTCGTCATGGCCGTCGTTGCTATTCTGTGAGATGAGGAAGGATTCGACGATACCACGGACGAAAAGCTTGCGGTCGCGGTGGGAGAGGTCGATGCCGAGCCTCTGGGCCGCCAAGGAGCGGACCTTGAACTCGGTCGTGCTCGTCATATCCGCGTCCCTCAGGATCTGCAGCACCGTCTCCTCGATCTGTCGCTTCGTCTCCTCGTCCATCGCCTCGCTTCCTCCCCCTTCTCTTCTTTTGCCGAGCGAGTCGGGACGGTGTCAGGGGACGACAAAACCCTGGGACGGAACGACCAAATGTTACATCGATACGAGTAGGCGAATCATTGACCGTTGGATCTTCATCGTTCGATGGATATAGACTATAAGGGTGCCATTCAAGAGTTTGTTCTTAGGGGCCGATCGGATCCAACTGGAGTTAGGAGCCGAATCCGAGAAGCTATTGATCCGAAATGAGCAAATCCTTCTCAAGTAAAAGATCAGGAGCTCCACGTATGCCAACAGCAAAACAGATATCGGTCTCGTCAAAGAAAGACTTCGGTCTTGATGGTTACTACGCAATTGATAAATCTCGACTTCATATAAGAAAGCCTTAATGGTTATGACGCTATTAAGAAAATCTTGATGATTATTACGCTATCTGGATGCTTGGTTATTTCAATCGAAACAATTAATGATAAACAACTATTTTCTAAACATTATTAAATTATATCATAAAATTTAAAGTTTAATTTCACACTTTATTTTTCAATTATCAATGTTAAGAGACTAATGACATTTGAACTAGTATAGAAGTCACTAAATTTATTTTTTTAATATTAAAATTATTTAATTACAAAATTTTTAGAGCCGATTGATATTTGAATCAGTTTACAATTTGATGGACCGTATTAATAGGTCCAATCGATGACAGACAAAACAAAGAAAAATGAGCAAAATTAACAACGGAATTACATAATACTCCTACAAGCGAAAAAAAAGTCATGAAGAGAGCAACAAATAACTAAGAAAAACAGATCAGAAGTATTTGTTCTAAAAGAAATATAAAACGACTACAATCATTGTCATAATTAATTATGGTAGTAACTACATAAAGCAAAGGCAAACCATTAAGCTGTAAGAAGCTGCCGCGTGGTTTACGCTTTAAAGGTACATACAGTTCCTACCACCGCCTATCTCGAAAGAAATTTCTAGAACCAATTCCAGTGAAAACTTTTACATCACGCCGGCACCGTTGCCATGTCCAGTCTTCCAACCAGTTGCTTGCAACATTGCCATGTCATCACGACGGCACTGTAAACACAAACAGTAAGAGGTGAGACAAATGTCAAAAAGGAAAACTATATGAAAAGAAAACGACCTATCTTAGGACCTGAGAAGCCCTCTGTAATAAACTCATGTAAATGGTTGAATTACTGAACTGTATGATGTTCATGTTTGGCTTAAATCAGCATAATGCATCCACCACTGAACACACAAGAAATCTCGAACCTCTTGTTATTTTTCGATTGTAATGAGTCGTAAGCCGTATCTATAAAACCATTAGAAACATGCAACAGAAGACCTCAACAAGTTCTTATACGGCCGTGACATCCCATGTTGAGGATTAAGGGACAAAAACAAGGACTGCAACGTTAGTGAGCAATAAAATTTCATGACCATTAATCTTGTACTTAATTCAAAATGTTAGTATGAAGATGCAATTCACCTTATCAAGCAATGCAAAATATACATCACAAATTGCACCCTAAGTATGATCTCATTTGATTCCTAATGAGCAACAGTCAAATGTAGGCATAGTGACTTACTGTAGGTTGAAGTGTCAATCTGCTCTGGCAGCTCCTTAATGTCCACCTCAAACCTCTCTTGCACCTTCAAGTTATAGCAATATGACAATCAGACAACACTTAGAGATCAGCAAATAACACACACATTGTTCGGAACATAATAAAAAATACCTGATTGAGAACATCAGAGTCTGAAGCCGAAGAAACAAACGTAATAGCAAGTCCTTTGGTACCAAAACGACCAGCCCTTCCAACCTGAAGAAAAAAAATAATCCTAGGCAGTTAGTAAATTAATGAGTTTTTCACTTGCATCTCATTTTAGTCAAGTATAGAGAAAGAGAATGACCCTGTGGAGATAAGTGTCAGCGGAATCTGGCATGTCATAGTTTATCACGATGTTGACTCGCTCAATATCAATTCCCCTCCCAACCAGATCGGTAGCTACAAGAATCCTTTTAAGACCTTCCTTGAAATTCTTATACCTCGTCAACCTGTGGATTATCACAATAAAAAACTAAATACAACTGAAAGGGAGAACTTGTATCAAAACTACCAATGGAACACATAACATACAAGATGTAAACGCCAACATGGACAGAACGGACCATATCACATTAGTTCTATTACTGTTAGTTCTGTTTCCAGCATTACCACCACAAGAACTGACAAATCACATTGACAAGCAAAAAAGCAATTTGCACAAGTGGTAGTGCTGGTGTAGGCAAAGCAAGAAAGGAATAGGTTGGTCCGAGAAGGATGTCCCTTGAGTAGGGTTTGGGTGTGGTAAGGTGACTGGAGATGCAATGGTGGTTGTAAGAGGTCATACTGACAGAGGTAGTAGTAGAGAGGTGCACAGGACAATAGATCAGGTGTTCAAGGTGATTGTTGTGATGGTGCAAGTGGTAGCAACTCAACCTGTCCACAATAGAGTGAGTCAGGTAGAGGTCGGTGATACATTGGAGGAGATGATAAAGGTTGTGGGAACAAGAAATAGTTGGTAGACATGGATCGAGAAGGTAATGGTAAACCACATTTAAGATCAACATATTAAGAAAGCATTTCGTATAACACAGAAAATTCAATACGGTTACCTTTAAGTTCTGGTGAGAATTCTTTTGATTGACAGGATATCTCCCAAGATGGTAGGATAATGTTTAAGAGGTGCATCAACTGTAATGTAACTCAAGACACAGAATTCCTTCTAAATTCTGGTGAGAACTACTTTTGACAAAAGGCTGTCACACCCACAAATCCCCTGAATTTCTAACCATATGTGACCAAGAAACAGAATACTAAAATATTCTAAATTCAATAACTACCAAACCAACCACCTTCGCTACTCCTTTAGTTCATTATTTAAGCTTTTATCAATTGATTTTCTGTTGTTTTCACCAGCACCCACGATTACCAACTACGTCAAGTGAAAAAGTGCCACAAAAAGATCAGTGACAAGCCAAAATCATAAAATGTAAAATGACATCAATCAATATCAATAGCCCTAAAACCTCACTTTTTTTGTTTGTGTACATTTAAGAGAGCTAGATAAATAGCCAGATAGATTAAATCATTCATATATCAATAGTCTCATTAAATTTTGCTAATGAGATTTGAATCCATTATGATTGTAGCCATTATGATTGTAGTTAAAGCAAGCTTCCTAAATATCTCATTATAGTATTCTCAAGACCAAGAGAAGAGCGAAAAGTGTTGGCTTGCAAAATCCTAAAGCTAAGATACAGCACACACTTGTAATTGGAGAATACACATCATCCAAATGAAAGCCAAAATTGAATGCTATATACATTAGCATAGAGAATCAAGCCAGAGAGAGTACGGTCATAGCTATTTACCTTTCCTCCTGTGACATGCCAGAGTGGATACAGATTGATGGGAAGTTGCACTCGACAAGTAACTTGTTCAGCTCCGCTGCTCTACTCACGCTTTTCACAAAGATCACAACTTGATTGAAGTCCAGTGCATCCAAAAGATCATTCAGTTTCCGGTTCTTTTCCAACTCGGTTAGTTTGATGTAGTGCTGCATGATAATGGATATTTAATGGAGAGCAATAACCATCATAATGCTGGGAATCAGAAATATAAAATCAGGTACCTGTACTAGACCATGCAATGTCAGTTTGGCCTCATCGTCAACGTATATTTCCATAGGCTGAAAGGGAAGAAATGTCAGATTAAAGAGGATTAGGGTCTTGTCCTCAAGCTAACTGAATCCAGTACCAAACCAATGATGTATGAACTGCTGGCCAGTTCTGTAAACTAATAGCCACATCAAGGGAACTTCTGATCACCAGTAACCCCCAAAAAGAGCACAAAAAAGTTGTCTGCACTCCACGGATCATTCTTCTCCTTCACCATATACCCAAGTAAAAGGTCCTCGCCCCCCACCCACATAAATAAAAAAAAATTACCATAAATCTAGGAAGACAACAGACAATAACACCAAAAAGCCTGATTCATAAACCTCTCGTGGGTGCCAGACCTTGAATCTATAAAGACCAAGACCTTTCAACCCTTTAAGCCACCCAATCATACCAACTAAAACTGGGGTACTAGAAGACTAATCAAACTTCAATAACCTGCTGATTGTGCATAAGCCACAGGTTATCCATAACCAGAAGTCAGAAATAAACTAGAGGTAAAAACTCAAAGACTTCTAATCTGAGCTGGCCACAGGACATTACATCTTGCATGAATCTTTTGCACACGGGGCGGATCTCCTTGCTGAGAGTCGCTGAGAACATCATAACTTGCTTGTCGTGAGGTGTCATTTTGAAGATCTCCTGAACGTCTCTACGCATATCTACAGAACAAACACAACTGTGAAGAGAACTTCCAGGATGTATAGAGGGGCAAAAACAGCCAGATCACTTGCAAGTTAATAGTCAACGGAAAACATCAAAAAGCCGGGGAAAAAAAGCATACCAAGTGACTCGAGCATCTTGTCACATTCATCAAGAATAAAGTGCCTCACATTCTTCAAAGAAAGATCTTTATCTCTTGCAAGTGCCAGTATTCTTCCTGGTGTGCCGACTACAATATGTGGGCATTCATTCTTCAAAATATCCTTGTGCTTCATGATGTGAACTCCACCATAAAAAACAGCAACCTTAATATCAGGCAAGTAAGTGCTGAACCTCTCGAACTCGTGGCAGATCTACAAGATTATAGCAAAAATGAATTCAAAATCCTCAAAACATCAAGCATGTAAAATAAATTATTCCTCAAAAAAGTTATAAACCTGATAAGCCAATTCCCTTGTATGACATAGCACAAGTGCAGCAACTTGCCCTGCAACGGGCTCAATTTGCTGTAGAGTTGAAAGAACAAAAACAGCAGTTTTCCCCATTCCGGACTTAGCTTGGCAGATGACATCCATTCCAAGGATAGCTTGAGGGATGCATTCATGTTGTACTGATGGAGAACCAAACAAAATTGGAGCAGTAGCCCAGTAAGTAAAAATTAACCTTCTTGATCCTTTTAATGGAAAGCTTTACCATTCTCCAGACTCAGGAATATGGAAGTACTGATTACCTGCAAATTTAAAAAAATTCATGTATCTGTACTGAAAGCATGTAGAATAAATTCCCTTAAACTCATGATTTTTGCTATCTTAAGCAGTTTACAACAATAAATTAGTGTAGTTTTACAACACAAAATTAATTCTCAAATAGCTTAAAATATAATATTTTCACCAACATTAACACTGTTCCTTACAGGAAGTTTAAAGATCCACTCATCCACCAGACCCAGAGTGTGTTCCAAACTAAAAATAATAAACTCAGGACTTCACCTATAAGAGAAACAGGAATTTTTTAATTGCCGCTAGAACGCATAGATGCATTTATCAATGCTCATGTATTTAGAATTACAAGTTCTAGAAACCAGAAGCAGTACTACATCATATACTAGAAAATGCTTTTCAATCACAAAAAAGGCCACCAATCTGTGCCCTACATTAATGCCTCTACTGCTGTAAAATTGCACTCATCTCATAATAAAGTTTTTGGTAACCCATTCGAGTCACCATATCTGTTATAACCATCAACAGTTGTGAAATTATGCACTCCAAGTCAAGAACTATGTCTCTCTTAAATATATTCTATATCATGTTTCACCTACTTAAAAAGCAGATAATTTTATACAAATGAAATAACATGCTTTGATGTCATTTCTTATTTTTGCAGTACATTTAAAATTAATTAATAAAGCAGCTTATGTGAAGCTTGACTTTAAATAGTTGTCGAAGATTTTGGATATCTAGACTTCTACTCTCCATGGGCTACTATTGTATGTGAAAAATGGTGTTGACTGTAACTGGGTAACAGTCAGAAGCTTTGACTGGGAAACTGGAATTTTATGTACAATAAGGTTGTAAGACTGATTCCCTTATTGCTTTGATTTCCCTTTCATTTCCCCAACAAACCTCAGATAAGTTTCAACAGAAACAATAGTTTCAAGGGTGCTCTTTCCCAATAAGAAAAAAGAGGGAGGAAAAGTAAGCAACGGAATAACCATCCAACACCTCAATTAAGAAAAATTACAGGATTGAAGCTTGAACATCCTGCCCAGATTAACCAACTTCTTTATGCTGCTCTCAAAAAGAGATACAAATCAGATCTTAACAAGACTATCACAAAATATGAATGATTATCAAAGTTGCAATTTAAATATTGCAACTACTCATGGAGGGCACCCCACGGGATGCCATGCATCAAGAAAAAGAATGAGCAGCATTAAATTTGCTTCTCATTTTCCATAAAAGAAGCAACCAAAACTAACAGCACCAAGGCACACCTAAACTGATCAGACTATCCAGAACACCGAAACACATGATGTCCAACAGGTATAAACTTCAAGTCATTTACCAAGGAAGCAGTCTGGAAACACCTAATATCAACCACAATATAACAGCATAACACAACAACTAGAGAGGACTCAAGCAATATACTACGTCATTGCCTAGTCAATAATAAAATAAAAGAGATGGTGTATTAGCTCTTTGCCCCATCCGAACAGTCAGATTCCACTCTCATATCACAACAGATAAGGAACCACTAAACGCAAAGAGAAGGCAAATATTCAGTACAATCCATCAAGATCATCTACTTTTACCTGTGAATATAATATTATCCACACATCAACAGTAGTGTCAGCCAAACATCAAAGGACATACATTCTCTCTGTCATTAATGATATACTATGGCTGTCGCAAAGTAACCGGACACAAACAGGCCAATATGTAATTATGAAATTTGATATTCGGGCACAATAATCGCAGGGAAAGAAAGAATGTTTCCTTGAATTCAAAAATCAACATCAACATTTATAATCTATAACTTGCCTTCGGATGGGTGCTCAAAACCTGAATCTACAATGGCACGGAGAAGTTCTGGCTTCAACAGGAAGTCTCTGAAACCTGAACTGTGAATTCCAACATAACCCCTGCATTGATCAAAATATTAAACGGTAAGCTACTTTTGTATTGCTGATAATAGAACCAACACCAATCCAGTGACAAAATGACTAATGATCAGCAAGAGAAGGCCTACAACAAACACAGGTAGAAGCATAGGGGCACACAAAAAAAGAGAACCCGTGGGCAAGGGGAAGAAGAAATAAACTCTAGACAACCACACGATGCAAAACTATAGTACGAAGAAACTAAACGAGCATGTAACTCCAAATGACTCCCTATTATATGATAGTAAAAAAGTCACGTTTATATTACTACATGATTTCTTTTGGTACTAGATTTCACATGAAGGACACAATTTTCAGTATATAGTTGTTCGAGGTGATAAAGAATACTTAATTTGGCGTGAAAATTTCAAACATGCATAAATCAATAAATCTAAACACAAACAACTTAATAACAAAGGGAAAATACTTGCAGTAGCCAATGAACAAGGGGAACGAACTAGTAAAAGGTTTAAAACTTACTTCTTCACCGCTTCACCAGAGGCCTTAGCAGCGGCGGAATCAGGGGCCTTCTCCTCTTCCTCCTCGTAGTCGAGAAGCTCCTCCTCGTAAGCATCGTTGTCCCTGGCTTCACCCATCCTACACCAGGGGAGAACAAAGATCACCACCCAGATCCATGAAGACCGAACGCGAAAACGCATAAATGGAACCAATCATTCACCTTCGAGACCGGAAACGGCGGATTAGGGAACGAAAGGTGGCTGAGAGCGCGTCTGCAAGAAAAAATCAAGAGCAAAAGGGAAGAATCGGCAAGGGTTTTGGCGAGCGAGATTCAGAGGCGGCTAGGGTTTGAGGAAGAGGCGGCGGAAGGGTCAAAGAAACAGGATGAGATGAGGTAGGAGCGACGCGAGCAATGGGTATATATCGGTAAGAGTAGATTGGGTCTGTGTGACAACGCAGTGAGTGTGATCTGACCGTCGAAACACAAGCAACGAGAGCCCGATCGAGGCACCAACGGGCAATTTGGAGTCGATCCATGCTCCCAACACCCGACTCAACTCACGACTTCGCTTCGGCTTATTGGGCACACCACTTGTTGGCATACGACCTCGACAACGACAAGAAAGCGTCGCGCCAAACTCCACGGGTTTCGGGTCCGACACCCGACCCGACTCAAAGCACGACTTCGAGTTGGCCTCTATCGGACACCGCGACGGTTCACACGAAGTCCAATGTCGAGACTTAAGTCGTTTCAATGTCTCTCACGATCGAGCTCGCGATCTCGAACGGTACACGTTGGCTCATCTACAACTCGTGCATACTATCACAACAATTTTCCTCAAATATATAATTTCTTAATTTGATTTCATCAATTTAATATATTATTATTGGTGGGGTCTTCTTCTGTATCACCAAAACCTAACAATGCTCCGACAAAAGGAGCCAGAGAGAGCACCTTTGTGGTGTCGGGACATCAGTCGTGCCTCTGGTAGTAGAACGAGTCACGACGAGGGTCTTATCCTTGAAGATAGTCACCGTTATCCTATCAGTCAATCCCATAAGTCACTTATCTATTTTTTGATGGATCACGACAGGAGAGGAAGATAAAATAAAAGTATATTAAGTTTAAAAATAATCAGGCTCGAACTGGTGACTTTCACCACGTCAATATAACACTGAGTTATATTTCTCCCCGATGAGAAATGATTGACGACATGAATAATACTTGATTAGAGGAATGATATTTTTTTTTGGAGTAATTCGTAATTGAAGATAATATCCCTAAATTAAGCATATTATAATAATAAAAATATTATTTAAAAAATCCTAAAATAGAAATTTATGTGATTTTAAGTAAGTTTTGATTTATTTTGATAAATTTTAGACTCAATTACAGATATAATCCAAAAACAGAACAGTGTAAGTGTGAGTGGATTCAAATATTATTATTTTTAAATCTAATTTTTAGAATTATTTTTAAACTGATTAAATTTATCAACAAATTATTTTTTAAAAAAATTATATCATTAAAAGTTATCAAATTTAGCTCAATTTAAAAAAAAAAATTTGGCTCATTCACATATGACATAACATAAAAGGCTCGATAAAAATGATAAAAATAGAAAATCATGTTATTTTGTATATTTGGGACTATTTCAAGGGTTTAAAAAATAATAATTTGTTTTGACAATTTTTTGGCTCAATTATACTATTTTTTATATGGTATGAAAGTAATATAACTATATTATTTTTGAACCAAACTTTCAGCTTTCAAACTGATTGATAAGTGCAAATGTTACAAATTGATTCATGGATTCATCAAGGTTTATCAAATCTAATTGGATTTATAAAAAAAAAATCATCTCATTCACATATACCTTAATGATTGTTAAAATACTAAAATGAAAAATCATGTTATTTTATGTATACAAAACTATGTCATGGATTTTAGAAAGTTTGGATTTGTTTTGAGGAGCTTTAGAACCAATTATATTATTCTTTTCTATGGATGACAGTGTAATTATTTTCAGATATTGTTATATTTGAACCAAACATTTAGAAGAATTACTTTCAAACTAAATTAAAAATATAAATGTTGTAATGGCTTCATAGAATTTTATGAAATTTAGCTGAATCAAGAAAAATTCAACTCATTTATATGTTGAATTAATCATAAAAGACTCATTTAAAATGTTGAAAATGAAAATTCATATTATTTTATGGGTTTGGGACCATTTCAAAGGTTTCAAAAAAGTTTATATTTGTTTTGACAAGTTTTGGATTCAATTATTCTTTTTTTTTTACAATGCCCAAAAATAATGTAATTGCTTCCATGTTATTTTTAATCAAACTTTTAGAAATGGTTTCAAACTAAATAACAAGTGTAAATATTATAAATTGATTATGGATTAAAAAAATTACTGAATTTATGAAATTTCAGCTCATTCACTTACTGAGTATATTATAAAAGGCTCGCTAAAAAGGTAACAAAACAAAATGAGAAATCATGTTATTTTGATTTATCCGTATTTATTTCAAAAGTTTTAGATATTTTATTTATGTCCTATAAAGATATGAAATTAGACTTATTTAATTTTACCTATTTAAGATGAGTTTATCATTTTTGTCATGAATATAGTTATATATTTAAAAAATAAATAAATATACTAAAAAGATTTTTTTTTTATTTTAAGGTACATTGCTTTTAGTTTCTATTCTCATATGAAAATAATAATAATTTATCACTATCTAGACAATATGTGTTTGATACGTGAATAATAGCCCGATGTCATATTCATGTAATAGACATGTCAACTAATATATTTAATTCAACATGTCATGATATTACAATCACAATTAAGTCGGAGAGCAATATATAACTACTCTTTGTAATTATCGATGATCTCAAGAATAACAATATTCAAAGTCTTATAAGAAAGTTTTTTATATGTATTCCCCACAAACATAAATATTCTTCAATAATTCATTCTAGATCATCTAAACCCCGAGCTAACTTAAGCATCGAAAGAACTTTTTGTTCTAATATAGTTTTATATGTTCAAAACAATATATGAAAAGGATTTTGCTTGTCTCTTAATTAGCAATATATGAATTAACAAAATTGAATAATGAGGATCTAAACCCAAAAAAGTAGAACCCTTATATCTCAAACCTTATGGCTTGAGCACTTTGAAGATTAATATAAGACTATTTAAAAATAATATAAATTATGTCTGTTTTTATCAAAAAATATCAAACTTTTTTACAAAACATTGAAAATGTATATTAAAACCATATTTTACTATTGTTAGCAATTAAAATACCTCATTTTGATAAATACAACTCTTAAAAGGTTGAAATTTTTATTTTCATATTTTTGATAAATTTAAGATGAAATAAAAAGTTGTAACTATGCCATTATTTTTATTACATTTATATTAATAAAATTTAGATTTTTTTATATTTTTATTGTTACAATAATATAATGATATTATTTATTTAGGAGGAGTTCAACTTTTGGTTTAGTTCAATACAATAATTTGGCTCAACATAATAAATTTAAAAATATGAGAAAAAAGGAAAAAAAACAAAATAAAAATTATTTATTGAGGGTTACTTTTGTTATTTTGAAAATTAGAGCCTCTTTGTAAACAAATGAAAACAGATGCATTCCTTGAAATACAAATAAAATTAGGAGTTTTTCTAAACAATTTGATGAATAAATACTATTAGATTAATCTAAGTTAGTTAATTACAATGGACTCTTCTTATCATACATATATTACCTTAAATTATATAAATGGTTAAGAAGCCTATCGTGTCACACCATCATATTATGTTTATAAGGGTTAATTATAGATTATTATGTAATTAGATATATTTAGCATCTTAGTCTCTATATTTTGAATTACAATGAGTTTCTTACACTTGTAAATTGAAACATTTAATTTTGTTTCTTCTCGTGCTATCAGTTTAATTATGCTTCTTAAATTGTATAGACAATTCGTATGTTATATTTATAAGGGTTAATTATAGATTATCATATAATTAAATAAATTTAGTATCTCGATCCCTTTACTTTTAAAAATTATAATGAGATCTTTATATTTATAAAAGTGAAACATTTAGTTTTATTTCTTCTCACACTATCGATTTTAGTAATGAAAATAATGTAAAATTTATCATCGAGCACTTACTGACTTTGTCTCACTTAAGTTTATCACTAAACACCATGCGGTGTTTTTATCAGTATATTCAACGATATAAGAAGAAATAAAATTAAAATATTTTATAAAAAATTTAATATATTTAAAAAAAAATATAAAGATCAAAATATAAAAAAAATTAATTATAAGAGATAATTTATAATTAGTGGTCAACATCTCAAAGTCAATGAATCCTCGCTGGCTTTGGCGGCCCAATTCGACGCCCTCAAGCGGATTCTTCCGTCCACTCACCCAACGCATCGGTTCGGGCGTTGAATCCAACCGATCGTTTTGTGGGTCCCCAATCAAAACACGGTCGATGAACGCAGTAGCTTCTATGCTGCCGAGTGTTCAGGTACGAGCTCGCAGACACCCAATCTCTTACCCACCACGGAGGCGAGGGATTGTGCGTGTGGTAGAGAGAGAGAGAGAGAGAGGCTTTTGCTCATCGGAGGGGAGAGACAGGGAGGAAGAGAGCGAAGGTTTTTTGTTTCCGCTGTTGGCGCTGCAACGCCGCCCCCTTCATCCGCAAACCGAGGTGCGCATCTCTGTGAATGCTCGAACGATTTGCTCCCCGATCCTCATCTTCCTACCGTCTTCTCGATCCTTTAGGGTTTCTTTAGCTCCGCTGGAGATTGACGCTGCTCGCTTCTTTTTCCTTCGCCTTCGCAAGCGTTTCCTGAACAAGGGTTTCTTATTTGGTTGATGAGCTATCGGTCGTGCAAAGACTGAATATTTTTTCTGTTTTATGCGGATAATTTTAGTAAGGGGAGGTGCTTCCAAAGGCCAGAGTTCGTCTCTGACACAACGGGATCTTTGCTTCTCTGTTCTTTCCAATAAGGTTCCTCTCAAGAATAATGGATTCTCTTGAGCCTTGTGTAGACTTTACGTCTTGAGGCAACCAGCCCGACGGTTAGTTGGTAATCATTTTTAGGGCGTTCATCATCTACTTGGTAGCAACGGAACTGGGGTTTTGTTCAGGTTTTTAGACGAAAGCTGAATGAAAGTGGTGTCGTTGGTCATGCTGCAAGGGCATTCAGTCTGAGGCATTATCAGTCAGACATTATAGAAAAAAGGGCTTCTTGGTGGATGCACATAGCTTGTTATGGGGTCAATTTCTTAGAGCGAATTCAGGAACTAGGAAGGGGAGTAACATGAATTCTACGATCGATGAGATTACCCTCCTTCACCAGGCACAGGCCAGGGCCCCGAGTCATCATATGGTCATGAGAGGGATCGGAGAAGAAATCGACTTGGAGATTGGGCCTGGGGACGATGACCCTTCCTTTTCCAGCACCACCCTTGTTGGGGTGACCACACATGAACCTGTTGCTCCGGAGGAGCAAGAAGACCACAAGCAGCTTCTTTTGTCCTCTCAGGCTCCCGGTGAAGGTCAGCCACAGCTAGTGAAGGCACCGCAAGGAAAGCGAAAGAAGAAGGTAGTAAAGAAGTGGAGGGAGGAATGGGCAGATACCTACAAGTGGGCTTATGTAGATGTGCATGAGGGCACACCAAGGGTTTTCTGCTCGATTTGTAGAGAGTATGGTAGGAAGCATAGGAGGAACCCATATGGAAATGAGGGTAGTAGAAATATGCAGATGAGTGCATTGGAAGAACATAACAACAGCTTGCTACACAAGGAAGCTCTTCGCCTACAGATGGCATCCAAGGACAAGGGTGTACCTGTTATCGAAAGACCTGTTTATGTTAAAGGTTAGAATGTCTTTTTCCACATTTTCACTTTTTTGGTCATCTTTGATTCTTAAGATTATGGATTTATTCCAATTTCTTATATTGATAGGAAAATAAACCATACTTTTCTAAGTTTCTAACATGTCATAAAACCTTTCTTACCATCATTATCATCTTGCTACATAAAAGATTATTGTACTAACTGCACTTTGAGCTACTTACAACTCTTGTGCATCACATTTCGACAAACAGTATTAAGTTGAATATTCATGTCAGCAAATCTTCGTAGATGATGCAAAACTGGATTTCATGGATGTCAGATGCTAGAACTCTGTGTTAGCCAACGATGATAAAAGTGCTTCTACCGTAACTCACAAACTTCTAATAGTAAGGACATTTCAGTTTATTCTGATATTTTTTTTCTTTGTAGTGGGAAAATATTCTCAATGGTAGCAAAACATCCATGTAGCTACCCCAAATACTCGAGACTTTACGGTTTTGTTGTTGTAGTGAGAACATATATTTCATTATTCAGTAGCTAAAATGATAACCTTCTTATAATTAACTCTAGAGCTTATGTCATTTTCTGATGAATTCATCAAAGTTAGGTTTAAGAGTTTTCTCTTTAATTTGATTGTCTGGGTTCTTTATCCTTTGCCATACTAAATGTGAGTTTGTTGTTTGCAAACGTGACCTGGAAAAATAGCATTAATGTCGAAATCTGCTAGTTCGATTCTTGAGTCGGTTTTGAGAAGGGATCCTCACGAAGTCGAGTTTATACAGTGTGTACAAGAGGTTGTTCATTCTTTGGAACCTGTGTTGGTGAAAAACACTCAGTAAGTGTCTTCTTCAAAATTTCATGATTATGTATCGAGACAACCTTGGATGATTGGGTATTCTGAATGATAAAGTTATTAGACATATTGATTTTTTTTGTCAGGTATATCCATATCCTGGAACGCTTATTGGAACCCGAGCGAGCAATTATCTTTCGGGTGCCTTGGGTCGATGACAGGGGAGAGACCCATGTTAACCGAGGCTTTCGAGTGCAGTTTAGCCAGGCACTGGGTCCATGTAGGGGCGGTCTTCGTTTTCATCCATTGATGACCTTAAGTATTGCAAAATTTCTAGGTTTTGAACAGGTAAAGTATTTGTGTTATTTGGTTCTGTCCTATTGGATGGTGCTGCTCTTAGAATCAATATAGCCAGCAGTTTAGGATCTTGCTGTTTAACTGTTTCCTCCTCTTGGTGTTCTCTTGGGGTCCTTGTAGAGCTATATAACTTTTGATGTTTGTATTTACCTTTTTGTTGGCAGTTGGAACCATGTTTGACTAATTGAGAATTTTGGTTGATTGCTTGCTGTGTATTACCTGGCGTTGCCAACTATTGACATTTTCTGTTTCTTCAGGCCTTAAAGAATGCTTTATCACCATATAAGCTTGGAGGTGCTGGAGGAGGAAGTGACTTTGATCCAAAGGGGAAAAGTGAGGCTGAGGTAACTCTTACTTTGAGGTCTGCTTTGCAAAGTTATCTTGTCTACATTTTAGGTCAATTTGACAAGTATATGACAAACTTGCAGATCATGCGATTTTGTCAAAGCTTTATGGATGAGCTACATAAATATTTGGGTCCTGATCAGGTATACAATTGTGATCATGGTTTTTATTTTCTGCATGTTCCATGTGCAGTAAACTAAATTCAAGTGCCATATCAGTCATATTGTTCTATACATGCAAATTCATGTTTGTTTTACAATGATCATATAGGATCTTCCTGCAGAAGATCTGGGTGTTGGTCCAAGGGAAATGGGTTACCTCTTTGGGCAATATAAACGTCTTACTGGTCATTTCCAGGTATTTATTCCCTTCTGGAATAAGTGATAAAGCTTTGAAAACTTTTTATGTAGATAATCCTCTCTGTAAAACTCAAAATGTATTTACTGCACCAACATAACTGTCTTCTGATGACTCTGTTGAATTGCATAAATGGTCATGCATAATGCTTATGAGGTGAAATTGGTTTAGTCTACTCCTTTTTAGGCTTGTAAGTGCTCATTTATTTGAATAACCTAGCAAGAGATAAGTGGATATCCTGAAGTTCTACCGACTCCAAGAGATAAGTGGATATTTGTAAGTGCTCATTAGATTTTGGCTTACCTACGGAAATTCCCATGATAGTTGCTTCATATTTGATTGTTTGTTTTCACCAGTATCTGTACAAGGGAGTCCAAATATCATATGCATTAATTGATTTTAAAGAATTTCTAGACACATTGTGGTAATTTTGCTTTATGGAGCAATTTAATCACATTTTGTTGAACTAGAAAATTAGAACTGTTTTATTTAATAAGAATGAATTTAAGAAGGAAAAGCATAAACTGATTAATCGGGTGCATGCATTAGTTTATCCTGAAGTTATTTAATTTAAAGGTGTAACATAGACCATCTGAAAAATGTACAAAGGAAATCAATCAGAAAAGGGCAGGCATCACCCTGACTTTTTTTTTGCATGAACCTGACTGTCATTTACGGATGAGAAATGTACAAATTTAAGTCCCTCGCCCTTAATGTTTTACCCTTAATTTGACAGCATTAGATATCAAATGTTGTTTGAAGATTTAGTTAGTCAGCCTGTTAATTTAAACTAAGGGAAATGGGCTTTTTCCTATGTAGTTTTGGTATACGTCTATATGAACATGACCTATTGGATTTTCATATAGATAGACCATTCAAGATAAAAATAATTTTTGTGTATCACAATATCATTATCAAAGATTGCCTTTTGGTGCTGCTTTCTAGTATACTGTGTGTGTGTGTGTGTCTCTCTCTCTCTCTCTCTCTCTCTTTGTGATTACTATAAGTCGTGGTGTCTTAGTTTCCTCTACATTGGTGTCCCTTTCATGAACCTACCTTGGACTTAAAAAGGTCATCAAGACTTGGACCAATCCTAAGGGGACTCAGGCAATTGTTTCAACTAGGCAACACTGTGACTAAGTGGTCACTTGGAATTAGATAAGCCAAATTATGGCTTATATTCTAGCGTTATTGGGAGGAATAAACAAGATTATGTATAAAAAAATTATGGCTTAGATAAGCCAACTATATTTATTGTATAAATTACCTTTTCTTTTTCTAAGATATTGTTGTTACAATTGCAATCATGGTTCGCCTTACCGGTTTGTACCTATGTATCGATCAATTATCGGTATGGTATGTATCGAGCTGTATCGAGTCATACCGAGCATATCGATACATGGTACATAGGAGCGTACCGATGTACCACCTGTACTAGTCCCTATCAGACCAGTATATACCGCTTGTACTGAGCGATACGTCGTGGTACAATGAACCTTAATTGCAACCATCACATACTTGGACTTAAGTAGTCTCGTTTTTTTTTTATTCTGGTAGAGCACTTTTAGTTGCATTGCATCTGGATTTCATGTTAATGCTTATGCAGGGAAGTTTTACAGGACCAAAGATATTCTGGTCCGGTTATAGTCTTCGTACTGAAGCTACTGGCTATGGACTGGTACCTTCTAATTTCTTCTTCTTCTTCATATATTTTTGTGCTCCATCAATAAATTTCAAGGTGTTACTTGAATTCTCATGTTGGACTTCTGTTAATCCAGGTTTTCTTTGCACGGCTTATTCTTGCGGAGATGAATAAAGAACTCAAAGGACTAAGGTTCTTGAACTCCTCAAACCTCATACAGAACTAAGAGTAACAATTGTATATGTCATAGTTATGTGGAATTATAAACTAAGAGCAGCAGCATAATCAATTAAGCTTTATCTGGCCTTTTTCATAACTTTATCCTCAGTCTCTGTTTGCGTTCAAGCACTTGATACCATTACCGGCCATTACAGGCAGCATGGTGGCTGGTATAGCTGATACCACTCAGGAAAAGAAAACAAAAGAATACAGCAGTAAAATTAGTTTTTGTCAAAAAAAGGAAATATGGGGTAGCCAATGAGAGACATGCAACCCTCATAGTCCCTTGTGTAGCTTGTGGTCAAATCAGAAAGACTCTTTTCTTTTTCTCTTTAGGAGGCTGGCCAGCATGGACAATGCTGCTAAAATTGGAAAACCTTGTAATCATCTCTCCGTTAACATATCATTCTTTTCCCTCCATCCATAACTTATCAAATTCTACTATTTATTGTTAATTTTAGACTCAAAATTTGAATCATGAGTGAAAATTAAATCTTTTCATCCACAGATGCATTGTCAGTGGTGCTGGGAAGCTAGCAATGCATGTCTTGGAGAAGCTTCTTTCATGTGGTGCTATCCCTATTACTATTTCAGGTATCCTTTTAAATTATTTTTTATATACTGGAGAGTATAGCTTCTGGGTCTCTGAACGTGCTCCCTCTTAAATGGATAAACCCCCTTTTGTTAATTTTATGAGTGCTTTTTCACCTACATTTTGGGTTCAAAAAGGTTTTTAAATTGGTTGATTATTTACATTATAGCCACTGGATCTGCCACTTCTGTTTCAAGCATTGCATTTTCATATTTGTTGTTCATGTTTGTTGTTTATTTCTTGTGTTGAGAAACGGTTGTGAGCCTTTCTAACTAATGCTTGCATAGTATTATACTACTACAATCAATCTTCTCTGTTGCTCATTTTGCTTTCGAGTTAGAACCCATGACATATTTACTCCTGAACAGACACAGACAAAGGATATTTACTTTTGCAATTAGTATTATGGACTTTATGATTACCTGTTGTTATGTGTTCAATATGTTTTTCTCTATGCCTCATTATCTTTTATCTTGAAGATGAAGATATTACTGCTCGAATATGGCTGTCGGGGGGAGCATGTTATGCTAAACGTTAGTGTAATGTTGTAGGATTTAACATTCATGGTTAAGTTAGTATTACTGCAACTTAAAGTTTTTTGGTGCGGGCAGAGGCCTTGCATATGTTTTAGCTCTGTTCTAACGACTTAAACAGACTACAAAAGCCTCATATCCCAGATGTCTACCTTATGACTTGCAGAAATTTTGGATCTCATTAGGCTATTGAAAGGACTAGGCAGAATTAGCATATAATGGATTAGCAGATGTAAAAGTTTGTTTTCTTGTCATCTGTCACAATTTGGTTTCTGCTGAATTAGAAAAGTTGATTGTGACTTAATTTATGATGCGTATATAGTGTTTCTGAGAAAAAGTTGGAATATATATGAACATTGTTTTACCAACTTTGTATATATTTTCTCTGAAAAATGTAGGCACCTGTGTGGTCATCTTCATACCTTATGTGTCTATTTTATGAAACATTGTGCCAAACAGATTCCAAGGGCTATTTACTCGACGAAGATGGATTTGATTACGTGAAAATTTCACTTCTTCGGGACATTAAGGTTCAACAAAGAAGTCTGAGGTGCTATCTGGTTAATCCGACAGTTTATCTCATTGTTGTTTTATTGCAATATGTAGCAAGTATATTTATGTATATGTTACTTGACAGAGACTATGTGAAATCAAATCCAAGGGCTAAGTACTTCGAAGATGCGAAACCTTGGAGTGAACAATGTGATATTGCCTTCCCTTGTGCTTCTCAGAATGAAATAGATCAACCTGATGCCATTGCTTTAGTTAATTCTGGCTGCCGTTTACTTATAGAAGGTGTGTAACTTGTGTTAAAATATAGAAGATTTCACTTGTTATCTGATGTCATGGATTATCCCTTTCAATGAGCAGGTTCAAATATGCCCTGTACTTCTCAAGCAATTGACATTTTAAGAAAATCTAAAGTGTTGGTTGCTCCGGCAAAGGCTGCTAGTGCTGGAGGGGTAATGGACTCTTTTACATGTTTGATTTGGGTACACTTGTTGAATTTTGGTTATGCAAAGAATATTTATTCTTATGTATGTTTGTGCTCTTAGATCTCCTTCAAATGCTATAAGGAGATTCTGTCATCTTATGTTGTTGAGCTTATAATTCACACGTGATTGGGGGGAGCCCTTACATTGATTTGGTTTGTCCCTATGATTACCATATGTGTCCCACTCTGTTGGGTTTATGTTTTCCTGTATATCTCCCCCCAACCTCATCAAAGTTTCTTCCCATTTTTGTCATTACTTATAAGCCTTATGTTTGTATATGTCTATATGTGTATCGTGGAGCATACGTTTTTTATACAATTATGCCATTAGGGTATTATTGTCTGAAAGCATACAATAGACAACACCTTCCCAAAGTGACCAAATTCAAATGATTTGATTCATACAAAGTCATCTTAAAAGGCACATTCATTGAAGTGGTCAGATAATCACTTAAAACTAATTTTCACTTGGATTACTTAGGGTCATCGAGAGCAGAAGTCATCTGCAGTGGACAACGACCACTGAATCACCTTGCTAGGTGAACAACTGGCTGACCAACTTGCTTAACATGCCAGTATCTGGAAAGGAACAAGCGATGCCATTCAATCTAAAATTTGTTAAATATGTTATTAATGGATTATATGAATTTTCTTTATGACATGATTTCCTTTTGTCGTATCCTCGCTCTCTACTTTGGGTGAAAGTGAACAAATTCTCCATAGTGGTAGGCTCTATCCTTTAAATTATTATGGCACTTCTTGCAACTAATTTATTTCTATATCCTATATCCTCCATCTCTAAATCATGCTATTGTGTAATTTACCATGTGCCATGTACTTAGTGCAGGTTTGTTTACTGCTAAAGGTATCCTTTATGTTTACCTAGTAGTCTTAGTTAATTTTATATAGAGGTAACACTGCATACATTGACCCTCGCTAGAAGCCTCGCGAACTGGGTATGCCTAACTTTAAAGTATTGCAAATTGTATATAGAAAGAAAAGCTTTATCAAGATAGGCCTTGTTTCTCAGTTTATCACGTGTTTAATATCTCAAATAATTTCTAACTGCATAAGCGTATATGATACTCATTGGTTATCAATGCACACTTGCAACATGTATCTGCATATTTATGTGTACACAAAATGAATGTGTATATGTTTCGGTGCATGTATCTATTGGCTTGTCTGTTTAAGTCCAGTTTAAGCATTACCCTAGCTGCTGATGTCCTTGGTTTTGTGCCCTCCTTTTATGTTTTATTGATAGCAGGTGGCAGTTGGGGAACTTGAACTTAGCAATGAGTGCAACTTAATGCAATGGTCAGCTGAGGACTTTGAGGCCAAGTTACAGGTATCTTCACTCCTCATGGAATTATGTCGTTAGCCCTTCCACTGTAAGCATGTATCAGAATTTGGTGGAATGTAATAAGCTTGGCTTCTATGTAGTACAAGTTAGCTTTCATTGTTATCTATGGGCCAACAGATTGCACTTTTAAGTTTGTGAGAAACAAATGATTTTATCCGACTCATATGTTGGCGACACTATCAGCGGACCATTTTATCTCCATATAGTACCAGATATTCAATCTTTCATCAAGCTTTTCTTATAGGCCTGGGAATCTCTAATCGGTTAAGCTGAAGAAGTAAAGGTTTAATATTTATGTGTTTAGGTTCCTGTTTATGATACATAAATTTTTTCTCCAGAGATGATAGACAGATGTTACTCGAGATCCTTCTTTCTTCTGTTGGTTCAATCAATCCATCCAAAGATGCAAACTGCATATCCTTTAGGTTTTGTTCTTTTTTAAACCTGCTGTCTTATGGCCCTTCGAGCTTTTGATCAATTACTAAAGCCTAGACCAGGAAGCTTTGTAGATTTTTATATTCTGACTATTAGGTTTTGACACGGTGCATGGACATTATTTGTCTTTTTCATCATGTCCCTCCTCGTCACTCTTTCCTTGTTTGTTCTTGGTAATAGGATATGATGAAGCAGACATATGAGAGGTCACTGAAAACCGCAAGCGAATATGGTTATCTGAAAGATAATCCAGAGTAAGTTTCTCTAGAGCCAGTCTTTTATGTTGTGTTTTTTCCTACTTCCTAAAGTCATTACAGTACCTGACTAATTATCTTTTGAGGTATCATGGGTGACCATGCACACGACTGAGTATTTCCATTAACTAATCCCATTGAATTTAGTTTTTCAGATTCACGAAATTGAAACTGTTTTCGGTAGAAACTGGTTCCCAATTTTTTGGGGTGGGATGCATGGACTCTTCTCCCCTCACTGATTTTGTTGATCACAACATCATTATCCTATTGAGGGCCATCAAACCCCTTTATATTATTTCAAATTTAGTCCTTGCAAGTCTTCCTCTACCTCTTTGGGTAGCGGAAATGGCATCATAATGCACCAGACCATGTGGGCCCTTGTGTAGTTCCTCAGCCTAAGTTAATATCAGAGTCGTCCATTTGACGCCTCACGTACATTTCACGTGCAGATATCTAGTTTAAAGTAACTAACCTCATCAAACTTGTGCCTCTTATTGTTCACCTCAATTTGTACTACTAAATTATCACGAATGCAAATTTTTCACAATTGTATTTTAGCCAGTCTTCCCTTTCTTGAGGTTCATTACATTGCCAAAGATAACCAACAAGTGATTCGAGAAAGATGTCTGGTATAAAAATTCAAGACTGAGATTGTGAGAGAAATATAAGCAGGTAGCATAACCAATAGCATAGCCATGGATGAAAAACTAACTCTTGAAACAGTGAGGTATCTATTTGTGAAGGAATTTGAAGAGGTGGGAGAACTTGGGGAGGAATTTGGTATTTGGTAGCAGATGCATAAGGGTGATAAAGATAGCAGACAGGAACGGGGAAGAGATTAGGGAGTAGAGTGGCTCACTTTTGGTTTTGCCTGATAGCTAACTTTGGGGTAATGAAAGATGGGGACACAAGAAGCGGAGAGAATGCTCATGACGATGTCACAGGTAACGGTGTTAGAAATGGCAGCCTGCCGGTTCGGTACCCATGAATTTCACCCGAACCAACCCGAATCCAATTGTCAAGGATGATCTGTGAGAGGATGATCTGTGCATCCATCCTTTTGAGCTACTTTTGTTGTCGTGTCCACTGTCTTAGATCTTGACCTTAATATGTACGAGCACATTTGTTTCTTGGATTTTACATAATAAGTTCAAGTTGTTGCTGATTCATGCTTGCTCGATGGTCCATCGGAATACTCTCATGTCAGAATAAAAATGTTTTCCTCCGGTTTTGTTGTAGGGCCTTGGTGCATGGCGGAAACATCTGCGCGTTCCTTAATCTTGCTCATGCAATGATCGATCAAGGATGTGTGTGAATCAAGATCGATGTAGCCTCATGTACAACATGTAAAACATTCATCCTGCACAGGACAATTCCTGTGGCAGTGCACATCTCATGGACGCATATTTCCTGTTCTACCTTAGATCAGACATTGCAAGTAGCGGCTTAGCAAGCTCGTGTTGTGAAATAGACATTAATGGGAACTCCATGAGAGGTTTGTCGAGCCATGCCATCGCGCCATTGCAGTTGGTCAAATGTCCAAAGCCAATGTGCTTGCTCACTGTAATGAAATGTTTTGTTCTCGACTACCTTACAATGCTCTTAAGATCTAAAATGTCATGTCCTTAATTCTTCAGTGTTCATTCACAATAATTCTTCTCTTAATTGAAGTGATGCCATATTTTTTCGAGTAAAAGCCAAAGAGTGATAACATATATTTTTTTTTCCTTTTTGTGAATTACATATATCCTTGCACTGCTTGGAAATAGATTATTTGTCATGACAAATCTTTAGTGCAACATATATACTCTGAATATTATGATCATACAGATATGTCAATTCTTCTATTGTCTTTCGATTTCTTGAAAGATAAAAGAGTATGCAACTCTGATTTCTTTTCGCGCCTACAATTGCTTTGATTTAAAGCTAATACAAAAGGGTTCCATGATTCATCACGTCTTTTATATCATAGAGGCCAATGTCAAAGATAACCTAAAAGCCATTCGATGACCGACACTTCTACTAATGTAATAATACATGTAAACATTTGAAGACCGACAACAACAACACGATCAAAGAGTTCAGATTTAATTTTCAATCAGCATGCAATCGGTGGTGCTGCTGCTATAACTACTATGATGGATTAGCTTAATATCGACCAAAGACATACAAGAGAGAGGTGCCATCACTTCAGACTTGGGGAGATGCCATCACTTCAGACTTGGGGAGAATCGGTCAAAATCTCGCAAGATATATCAATTTCTTAGCTGTGAAATTGGTAAAAGAAAAAGAAGACGCAGAAAAAGAACAAACTCAAAGTTGGAGGACAATAAAAAGATCTCAGACTTGATATGAAGTGGGAGGACTATGTATTCTTTGTTCACTTCCTGGATCCCTCGGATGATTTCTCAGACCTCTCCGCCAAATAATGCTCAAGCATGTCTTCCTCATCATCTGCAATATCAAAATAAAAGCAGTATCGAGAGCTCAGTTATACTGATTTGACAGAATTTTATTTCAACCAAAGTATCCAGTTATAAGAAACCGATAGTCCCAGGAACAAGGAGGAGGAAAACCTTCAAAGTCGTCATCAAACTCAATGTCTTCCTCTTCCTCTTCAGACCCTTCAGCAACTGTAGTTGCACCTTTCTGGGAAAAGAAGTTCGAGCTTTACTTATCTCGCACATTAAATAGAAAGGAAACTAATAAACCTAATAGTTGCTTATGATGAGAGATGAGGTTAGAAATGATACAGCCATTTCGTAGTGAGTATTTACAAAAGATGACAAATATTTTTACAGGGTATACATCAACATCAGTATTTACAAAACGCAAACAATGAAATGAGATACCACTGCATGTCTTCCACTCTCAAACCACTGTCTTCCAGTAAGCTTCTTCTCCTTTGTTGATGTTAAAGCAGAGTCTGGCATTAACCTGCACAATTACATGACCTTCAGAGCTTTGCCTCAACAGGTTTCAACTAAATGGCGAAACAAATATCTCTACCAATATAGTTATCAATTATACACAACATATTGGATACATGAATTTGACTCGGTGACCTAAAGAAAAATAGATGAACCAATCACCAGCATTCTTTGGTTATGTACATCACAGAGAGCTTTAAGTATATTTAAGGAAGTATGCAAACACATGCCATGGTTTTGTTACCACTACAAAAATCCTCCACAGAGAGCTCCAAGTGTATTTGTTAAATTACACAAACGTGTGCCATGGTTTTGTAGCCACCATGAATATCATCGAAATTTGTTTTCCGTAATACTTGAAAATGAGAATAACATTCAGAAAGCACCTTACTTTGCATTGAAGATAATAGTGCTTACTTGGCTCGCTCTAGTGCTAGTTCAGCTTCAAATCTTTCTCTCCAAGAAACAAAGGATTCTACGGTAACCGGTTCTCCGTGTGGAACAATAATCTGAAAGTTTTAGATACAAGGTCAATTGAAAAGTCGATATGAAAATATATACCCATGTATTATTTTCTCAACTTGAGAACATTTAGCAGTATGATAAAGCATTATAATGTGCTACAGAAAATTAAGTTACGAGCATGAAATAGAATAGCCAGTAACTAAAGACAAATTGGATGAACTGTTATCTACTCCTCTAACTCCATGGTGTCAATAGGTTCGGCCAAGATTAGGCCCTTCAAATTATTAAATATTACACAAGATAAATGAAGTGAAAATCCTATGCAAAATAATCACTGTACCTCATCTTTAACTGCATCATTTTCTTCAGAATCTTCAATTCCAACATCATTTCCATACGCTTCACTTAACCACTCTTTAGCTGATGTGACTAGCGTGTAAATCATTGCCATGCCAAGATTCTCAGATGCCTAAGGAAAATATTGAGCAACGGTTTACTTAAAGGACAAAAACAATAAATTCCAGTATGTAAGAAAGCAACTGAGGCTGCAAGTTACACCAAGAATAGATAGTTGAGAGCATTAAATGATATCTAAATTATTGACTCACAAGAATCGATAGTTGCACCTCACTGACTGACGCATGTGACCAAAAGCATAATCTAGATAGATAATACCATCTATAGAGTTCCAATGATAAATCCATAGCTGCCATCTACAACGAGACACAAGGTTCCAAATATTTGTTGGCCTTGGACAGCAGCTATTGTCAGCGAAAATATTGTTAACAAAGAAAATTGTCAAGTACGACTCTGTTGGGGATACTTTATTAAAACATCTTGATTGGTGTTTGAAATGAAAGATTCATCTTAGTTGCTATTCTGAATGTATTATAATTTGTGATCAATGTGACATGTACAGAGGCTAATTCATGACATTCATTGAAGGATGACACCCTGGATGGATAATTCAAAAGCTAGCTTATTCTAGTAATATCTGGAGATTGCACAACTGGAGTTGTGCATTGAGAAGGATATCAACCTCTCACTACGAATGCTTGCACTCATTTCACAAGGGCATGGATAATCATCAATTGCACTTAAATCCTTTATTGCAGTACACAGGCACAATGCAAGATAAGATATGGAAAACTTATCCAGCAAAGAAAATGAACAAAAAATTATGCATAATTAGATAAGAAAATATGCACTGAAATCATTCCAAAAAATGTACCTCCTGGAGAAGCTTTTCTTTCAAACTTGTCAGATCTTCTGGCCTAATGCCTCTTAAACTGCAAGTCACAATGGTTTTTACATAACTACTTGAAGCTGAGAAAGTTGATACTCTGTAGCTATCTAAGGGAGTGACATCGAAAAGAAACAAGCTCATATATACACACTAAGTTGAGAACATAAAAGATGTTACTTCTTTAAACTGCCACATGAACACTCGCCTGCTAACCTTTTAACATTCAGAAGTGGGGGTTCGTCAGGATACTTTTCAGTGTGAGAAAATATCAGACCCATCTTAACTGCAAAATAATTTTATACTTCAGCAGGCACCATTCAAATATTAATTTCAAGTATCTTGACAAACTGCTGCTGTTTCAAAAAGCTGTCATTTTCTTCTAAGATGCTGGTAATGAGGTACTGAGCTAAGTTTGTGAAAAATACATTTTTTACGTTTTATTGGTGTTAAAAAATTTGGAGATAAATAAAGATGAATTGACAAACCTGGAGTTGAAATTGACTCATCCACATCATTATCCTAATAAAAAAAAGATACTGACTTAGTAAAAGAATAAGAAATAAAACTTGCATATTAAAAATTTAAGGAGACCCAGCAAATATTTGATCAAAAATTGGCCAACCTTTCACAATCCTATAACAGAATAAAAGATCAATCCACAAAAGACTTTAAATGTTTGTTTTGCTTGTCAGACAGCAAAGGGAGCCTGTCTTCTTCTAACAATATCTTGTATAAATAAGGTAAACGTTCTTTGTTCTGTTTCACTAGTGCAACTTTCTACCAGGCATAAGGTAAGGCAATTTGACCAAGTGAACAAGAAATACACCAAATTGTTGGTTGAAGAAGAAATGAACATTATTGTAGCCAGTATGAGTTTATGATATTGAATAAAAAAATTCTAAACTACGGAGAATGATGCTTCCAGTTATTGAGAGTATACCTCACATGTTGCTAAACTCAAGAACATCATTTTCCAATGTCCATATTGTGTATGTTGGATATTCCTTTTAATTATGATCTGCTTAAAGTTTTGACCCCTAACCCATTGTATCTTAGTTTTGAACTTTAAAATAAACTGTCAAAAATCAATTCTTAGCTGTAATGCTGAAAAGAGAAACATCAATTCGGTAATGAATTAATCATTTGTTTTCTGTTACTATTACTATTTCTTTTAATTTTCGCTTAAGTTCTCTGTTTGTTTACTTAGTGAACTTTAAGGAACAGAAGTTTTCATGTCTCAGAAAAAGCTTATTGAAGTTCCAACTTGAGCTGGTCTAAGATAATGGACTACAAGGGAACCACAAATTTAACAAAAGTGAGACTATGATAAACCAAAGTGTGTCCTATTTACCATATCCACACAGGCTCCTGTCTCTTTTAAAGCCTCGAGGAGGGGCATGAGGCTGCAATATGACCTTGACTGTCCAGATAAGATGAAATTGAGATTCTTGTTTGACAATCAATTTTCAACTATGTATATATCGTGGGCCTCTTCCTTCACACATCTCCCTCATTTATATCTTCTCCTTCACGCTTGTTCAATTATCTGCTGCTTCCACTAGAATTGACTAGATGCTGTTTTATCAAGGTAATCCTATAATGAGATGTGAGGTGTTACCAAAACACAGATGGGCACGTACGTGGATTGAGGTCAAAAAAATTATCATCTCAGGAACATCAAAAAGACATAATTCCAGTCCACAAACTATTTACAGACGTGGAAATTTGCAGGAACGGGGTTATGTCACCTGCGGAGTTAGTGAAATAAGAAAGCACCGATTTTGAGTGCTTAGCCCACTCTCACTGGAATCGATCTCTGCAGATTTAACCACGGAAAAAAAGGAGCAATTAGAGGCAGCAAAGAATAGAATCAAAAGTACGACCAAGTTTACGATGAGGCTGTCGGAGACCTTCGATATCGTCCATGAGAATGGCTTGTAGCGCCTCGATCTCCATCTCCTGCTCCTGAGCGTAATCTGTAGCAGATGGCGGCGCTAAACGAGGCGCTGATGGAAAGGAGCAAAGCGAATTCGAGACGTATCACAACAAAGAGAGTACCGGCCATCGTCGCCTAAGCTGATTCGAAGGAGGATTTCTACTCGTCCCCGCTTCGTCCGATCGATTCGTCCGGCGAAGAAGATGCGAAGGGGGCGATTTGGGAACAGAAGAAGCGAGAGAGCATGCGGCCGCCGTCGCGGGGTCTAATAAAGGGCGTCGTCGGACCCGTTAACCCGTTTTCGTGACCCTATTGTCGGATTCGGAGTCTTTTAAGTTTATACATCCTTCTATTGTGCTCCATAATATCCTTCTTCAGCAGATCTTAATCATGATTAGATGTTCTAATCTTCATTATCTATCATTTGAATTCTTAATTTATATTAGTACTCTTTAGAAACTCAGCATAAAATTAGAAATGATAAATATATTTTATATTTGTTTGATTTGAATAAACTAATATTAATCATGACTGGAAATAGTTAATTTGAATTTATTGAATGGATGTGGACAATCATAATATTGATGGGATACACATATCATATCAAAATTTATTATTATTATAATATATATATATATATATATATATATATATATATATATATATATACCTCAGAAAAATAAAAAAAAATTAAAAGAACAAATTTATGACATAAGTACAAATATTTAATCCACATCATGCAAGTCTAATACATTAACCAAACATAAGACAATCTGAGGAATGTTTATACAAACTCAAGGAATTTTAGTGGTTGTGTGTGTGAGTAGCAACCCAAAAACTGAGGGGTACTGTGAGTTAGATTAAAAGATGTACACATATCTAAAAAGATTGGAAATAAAACCAAAATAAAAAAGAACATAAAATATTTATGTAGGTGATCTCAAATAATTAAAACATTATGAGTTGTTGCTGCTGCCTTTCCTGAAGTTGAAGGGATTTACTGATATACCTGAATTCAGTCAATGTGAGAGCAACCTGGGAGTTTTCAACAGAGTTGCAGGTGTTGGAAGACTTGATGTTCTTTCTTCTGCAAAATAATTCTTTCCAAAGAACAGGAGACAGGTAGCTTTCGGGGAAAAATAATGCATGCCTGAGGTGAGTTGCCAGATCCCATACAACTCATTCACACTTTGCTGAGAACATGCCCTTCTCCAAGAAAGTTCACACTTAGTTTCAACCTACAAGATATCAATACATGAAATAAGCTTTGCAACAAAGATTGAAAAGTATTTATGGAGGAACAAGCCCACCAAACTTATGATTGGGTACTTAAGTTGACAGTAGTAAATCTTGATGAGTATCATACAAGAAACTATAAGCATATTTAAATTTGCTTTCAAAACCTTGAGCAACCTTTTGATATTTGAAGATGCTGGCTAGGTAAAGATCTTATCATTCATCACTTACCTTTACAAATAAAGGAGAAACTTTTTGATAATTTTTGCCCCCTCAAACACATTGCTAATCATAATCTGTATGCATTTTCACACAAAGAACTGAAAAGTTCACAAAATCTTGAAACTAGGAGCTGCAATAAGTATGGAAATGAGACAATTAGTCGATGAGAAATTGGTCAAAGCTCTAAGTCAAATAATTAGAAAACCAAAAACATCTTCTTCTCAGAACAATTAAGTGGTAATTTTCATGCAAAGCTGCTCCCAGATTTATTTTAAGCAACAGAGGAAACACCTGGACAAAGTTTGTACTGAGGACGAGTTCCATCCTTGAACAATCATGTTACTAGAGGAACTTCCAATCTCCTGTATAAGTGCCCTGCCTATAACCCAGATTAGCACTCTGATTAATATGGTACAAAGAAATCCATGGATATGCTCCTTCTTCCTATTGTCTAATCCATAGAAATAATTCATAAATGAAAGGAAGGAAACATGCACCAGTTTGTTCCGTACAAGTGTAGATTGATGCTTTTGAGCAGACCACTCATCTGGTTCATTTCCAAGCACTATAGGGAAACTGGTTGGTAAGGCTTAAAGCTACTGCATCAACCTTGGAATTATTGCAAGTATAAATCCTTTTGATAGTATGCAACACAGGGCATTGCCAAGGAAAAGTAACTATTGAACATTAGTGCCAAGGTTCCAAGCCTCCAATACTGATCTCCTTGTCATTTATTTTGAGCCAGGCTTTTGGAATGGATGAGTAGACAAGTTAAAAGTTTGAAACAATCCAGTGTAGTTGGAAAGCTCAAACAATTTCTACAAAGTATTATGCATTAGCGTTCTGCCAGTGGCCAATTCAAAACTGCTACTTAAAAACCAAGTCTCAAAGTTCTTAGAAGCACCTCCAAACTGTCAAGTGTAGCGCTTGACCATCAGGCAACAAGTTCCAGCTTCCATCCTTCTCAAAGTCAATTCCAGTGAATCAGACTGCTTTGAGATAAATCTCGAGCTCACAAAAAAATAAAAAAATCCTGAGCAGCAACCTGAACACCAGCATATTTATAAATTAGAACAGTATCACTGTGATTAAAAAGTGCAAATAAAAAATCATCATTTGATATATTGAAATTAATATGGTGGTGGTGATGATGGCAGCCAGCAGAATCAACTGCCAAATAGTCTTCAAATAAAAGTGAGCAACTTCACTTTATGTTCCAAAATGCAACAGGAATGGCATCAAAGATAGATATTGGAAAACATTAAGATTTTAGCAGAGACCCATTCTTTCCTGTGCATGTCTTGTTTCCTGACTATCTAACCCTCCTCAGAGCTTGCACATCCCTTTCTAATCGGATTAGTACAGAGAAGGAATCTCAATGTATACTATTAGTCCTGCATGACAAGCATTCTTGTTCAGCTTGAATTGGAAAATCTAGCAATAATGGGAAGAAACATCTTTTTACTGGTATCAATGATTATGTTTACCAGAAACACTAAGACAACAAAGGACACAACACAGCAAAGAAAAAAGAAAACAACATATGAAAATATAATAAAAATGAATAAGGGAAAGATCTTCTCGTAGTCCTCCTAAAAACTACAGATGGGTAAGCTGACAAAAAAAAAGAAAAGAAAAAAAGAAAGAGGCCACCACATATTCTACAAAACCTGCAGTGGTTTCCGCTATGTGCAGTATTGTTGCGTTCTTTCTATAGTGGAGATGCTCCTGAAAAATTGCTTAGAGAACGTGTCCGTTGCCTAAGCTACATCACATGCAATTTGTTCTCACCCAAGCTGGCTCCTGTTAATGAATGCTTATTCAGTGTCTATATCTATTTTAGCATCCTATCAAAGCAGAAGATAAGAAGAGGAAATGCACATGCAAACATCAAGATCATTCCAAACTACAGAGCCAACTCCAGGAAATCTGCATCAAAGTTCAATCCTTCATGTTTAGATCACTTATATTCAAATTATGCAAATTTGCCAATTATTAGTTTATTCTCCAATGCTATCATTTCAATACTTTCGTCTATCCCCGGGTAAGAAAGAACTCCTCCCCAGGTAAGAATTACTATTCCCCGAGTTGTCATCATCATTGTCATGATAAATTGTAATTCTTGAACAATGAACGTCGAGTAAGTATGAATACCTGGAGGAAGTTGTATCTTTGTAGGTGTTACCATTAATTTGACTATGACCAATATTCAGTTTTTTTAATTTGTCATAGTTCCTACTGGAAAACATTACTTTTCCACCGAAAAACAAGATCTCCTTCTTCAAAGATTTTTCATACGATGATGACATTTTTTCTCGATGATAGTTATCTTCCCTGGTTTTACAGGTAAACGAAGGGTGTAAATCTGTCACCAATATAACAATAGGAGACAAATGTTCAGGAGATAAATCAGCAAGCTGCAAGTTTATAATTAACCCTCTATCCTCAGATGAAGTTCCCAACTTAAAAAGCAAGCCATTGTACATTTGTAACAACCTTCCATTAAAATGAAATGTCCATCATTTAGCTTAAACACACTATTATCAAAAAGTTAAGGTGACGAGAAGGCTAAAATGAAATGTCCATCAGTTAGCTTAAACACACTATTATCAAAAAGTTAAGGTGACGAGAAGGATGACGATGACGACGACAAGAATAAAAAGAAAGAAATAAAGAAGGAAAGAAAGAGAGACAAAGAATATTAGTTTGGCTCACAAGTCAAAGGATCTGAAAGTTACAGATTTCATGCATCAATGGTGAAACTGACAGATTTTCTTTTTAAGTAATGGAAGGGATAATTAACCCATCGTGAAGGTGGCCGAATATTAGTTTGGCTCATAAGTCAAAGGATCTGAAAAACAGATTTAAAAGACCAAAAAAAACAGCAAGAACCTAAGAATTTTGCACAAATGCTAAAGCTATTAGCAATTCTTATTGCAGCATAAAGTAATATTCCTTTTCTTTCCGTTATTCCAGAGTGATATTCTAACAGAGAACATAATATGAAACAATTCTATCAAGATGTAAAAACAGACAAATGGGTTAATGAAAAAGAACATGGAGGAAATATGGGTCTTTTTGAATAAATTCATAAAAAATAATAGAATATTGACAAAAACATTCAAAAGAACCAAGTAATGGAAAAGAAAAGAAACCAACCATCATGAATTCTAAGCAATCAACTTTAACAGGAAATGCGCCAGAACAGTGACTTGACACAAGTGAAAATGGTTACAAGGGCTATAATCTCCCAAAAGGGGCAGTGCAGTACATAAGGCTCCTGCTAGTGTGAGGTCTAGGGATGGTCAACCTATATGTCTTACATTTACAATAAGACATGCCGTTTCCCGATACCACCCTCACAAGCCCTCAATCACTCTTCCTCTTTTTAAGGCCTAATTTATATTCACTAATAAAGATACGGTAAGGGGACTCAATCCCTTGAGAAAACGACCAGCAGTAGTTGTACAGAAGCACAAGAAGCAACGTCACACTCGGGCATCAATGTGGCACCACATCATGAGACAAGTACCAGGGCGATGGATAATTAAAGCGCAAATTTAACTCGACTCTGCCTCCCTCTCTCTCCTCCCACCACGGAGGATTCCCTGCCTCCAAACACACCAAACTGCAAGAAACTGTAACATCCTAGCCACTCTAACGGAAAATGAAGCATCATTTGGTAATATTAAGTGGACTTGAGGAACAAAAGTGTGAGACGACAAAAGAGATGAGGATAAAAGAAAAACGAAAAAGAAAAAGTCCTTCCCTTTTCCAATGCAGTTCACATTTCCCGCATCAATAAAAGAAGATTTGGATGGACTTAAACTCCCATCAAAACATAAAGAAAGATTCTTTTTCATCTTTATCAATGACAACATAAAGAAAGATTCTTTTTCTTTCTTCCTTTAATCGCCAGAAGGGCACTAAGGAATGCTGGCCCTAACTTAAGAAAATGAATAAGTACCTAAGAATTGCTGGCCCTAGCTGCAGAGGAACGTCGATTTTCCAGAACAATTTCATGTAAAAATACCTAAAGTTGACAAAGATTTAGAATCAAAGGGGAAAACCACAAGTGGCAAGTGGCAACTCCAAAACCCAAACTCTACGACTTCATCGGAATTCCCCACGCACCCTCTCTCTCGACAGTCAACCTCGCCCTCATCGACTCCCGTTCACGGAATTCGATGCAATCGGCGCCCTCATCCCTCTCATTCTGCCTCCTCATGGGCACCACGATCGCCACCTCGAAGCCGATCGAGTCCCCGTGCTCGAGATTCTGGAGAGGCGATCGGAGGCTGAGCCGACGGCGCCGAAAGCGAATTCCGAAAGGAAGACGGGGAGAAAGACGGGCACACGAGAAGGGAGACGGGGAGGGATCGAGATTTAAGACTGGAGGAGCCCTTGGCCCTGAGGCGGCCCTCCTCTTTCCAGCTTTCCGGTGCTTCGTCTTCTCGAGGAATCCCAAGTCGGTGAGGGACACGACCGTTGACGTCGGTTTAGGGCTTATAAGTACTCCACGTGGGGCTCGTGCTACGACCGGACTCCGAAACATCGCACGATCACGGTCTGAATCACTCACTACCAGTTTCATGGATGACCTGGACGATTCTGGAATCTGACACTGGCGCATCCGCGTTGACATCACCCCTGGAATATTATCGAGCGTAACACGTGCAAGTACGCGATAAGCCGGCGAGGCATATAAGATTACTAACACAAAATAAAGAGGTCGAGATCGATTTCAAGCACGCATCTCAACGTCATCTTACACGCCCAATTGCATCACACCGATGAAAACATGTCAAAGGATTCACAACAGAAATATAATATGTAAGAAGAAAAAATCAAAATTGAATACTACCGACAGCAAATGTCACGTCGTTATGACATCACTTTTCCTAAATAAATCCTAAACCATGAAATGGTCAATCCACTTTAAAGCCCACATGTAATACAAATTTATAAGAGTACTTTGAGGGTAGCGAAGTAAGTTTCCATACCTCTCCCTAAGTTTGTCTGGGCCCCGCGTGCGGGCTTGTCAGAGAGAGCCACGTCGGAGGGCGTAGGATGAGGTCGGCTCGCTGCGTACGTTTATCTGGAGTCTATGATGGTGTACCGAGGGGGTAGGTTTTCGGGGACACGGAACGCGCACTCTTCCACAAACAAGGAAGTCGAGACCGAGAAATCAAAGAGAAAGATAGGAATCGGGAGGGCTACACGTGAGCGGGGCCCGTCCATCGACAGAAGCAGCCGTCGCCCGTCACCGTCAGATCCAAGGAGAGTATCGCAAACCCCCGATCCGAAGAATAGCAGGTGGAGACGAGAGAAGGGTCGGCGGCCGCAGTAGCGAGCGAATCCCGCGCATCGGTTCCTCGGTGGCCATTGTTGCCTCTTGGGAGGGAGGAGCGGCCGCGCCGAGATCAGGGGACGGCGGGGGACGGAGGAATCGAGACGTGATGGATCTGCTCCCCGCGGAGGGTCCCTCGTCGATGGGGGCCCGGCGGCAGGGGTTCCGCTCGCTGAAGCTGGCCACCGTCGCCATGGACGAGCCCCTCGCCGAGAAGCCCGTCGGCGTCGACTACGGCGTCCTCGACAACGGCCTTACCTACTATGTCCGCTGCAACCCCAAGCCCCGAATGCGCGCCGCCCTCGCCCTTGCCGTCAAGGTCGGGTGAGTCCGATCCCGACCCGGTTCTTCTTGAGTGATTGATTGATGATGCCTCCACGTTCAAAATCGCGATCGTTCCACGTATGCTTTCTATTTTTTCGCATCTACTTAAGAAATTAGCCACCGTTCTTGGCTTCTTTTATTTGGTGCCAATGGGAAGTGAATCTCGTAGAATTTCTGGTGAGACGAAACCAAAAGCAGGTAGACACTGTTTTATTGAGCATATGGTGGGGAATGCCTATGTGTGTAATTTCTTGTGCTTGCTGGAACAAAATATTCGATCCTGGTGATTTATAATTTTTGATATTTTTCTTTCAATTTCATTTTTTAAACATTTCTTGCTGGATATATTGAAATTTTTGTTCTTGTTGGACATTATAACAGCTCAGTTCTTGAAGATGAGGACGAGCGTGGTGTCGCTCACATAGTTGAACACCTTGCTTTCAGTGCGACCAAGAAATATAATAATCATGATATTGTTAAGTTTCTAGAAAGCATTGGGGCTGAATTTGGTGCTTGCCAGAATGCTTTGACATCTTCAGATGAAACCATCTATGAATTGCTCGTTCCAGTGGATAAACCAGACCTTCTATCACAGGCAATATCTGTTTTGGCAGAATTCAGTTCTGAGGTTGGACCATATACTTCTTTAGTTTTAACCATAGTTTGCTCAATTGTCTTTCATTATTAAGAATATTTAAATTTTCTTAGGTTCGGGTTTCTTCAGAGGACCTAGAAAAAGAGCGTGGTGCTGTTCTGGAGGAATACAGAGGAGGGCGTAATGCTGCAGGCAGGATGCAGGACGCACATTGGGTGTTAATGTTTCAAGGTTCAAAGGTACACCTGGTTTTTTCTTAATTTGTTGGTTCTCAAAATATGGACCGATCTAATAAACTTTATTTACATCCAGCTATAAATTATATTAGGTTCTCATTTGTTGTTTTTTTTTTCCTTATTCTGTTCATGTTTTCTTTTTTTTTCTTTTTTTTTTCCTTTTTTGTTTTCTCATGATAAGCTGAAAGTAATGTTATTTAACAAGTTCCATCTTTGATTAGCTGGGAAAGGTAGAAAATGTAATGCTTTTACTCAAGGTTTGACTTGCCGGTCCAAGTCAGTGTGCCGGCCAACTGGCAACACGGCATGTGTTGCTTTGTACCGGTGGTACCGACACATGGTAC
This sequence comes from Musa acuminata AAA Group, assembly GCF_036884655.1. Lineage (NCBI taxonomy): Eukaryota > Viridiplantae > Streptophyta > Magnoliopsida > Zingiberales > Musaceae > Musa > Musa acuminata. The sequence goes on from NC_088356.1 coordinate 3,606,121, forward strand.
GTCGATGCATACTGATGTTTCGACGAGGAAGAAAAAGAGGTTGAAGAGGAAGGTCCGGTGGAGGAACAGAGGACGAAGAAGGAAGAAGAAGAAGAAGAAAGAAAAGGAGGAGAAAAAGTGCAGCGATACCTGGGAAGCAGTGGCAGCGTTGAAGGGAAGTAGTAGTATCACAGCGGTGAAGAGGTGGTGTCGTTGCAGCATTGCAATGGCGAAGCGGCGAAGAGACAGCATCGTCGCAGCATCGCAGCAGCGAAGAGGCAGTGTCGCTGCAGCATCACAGTGGCGAAGCAATGAAGAGGCAGCGCCGTTGCAGCATCGCAGTGGTAAATCAGTGAAGAGGCAGTGTCGCTGCAGCGGCGAAGAGGCAGTGCTGCGGCTTTGTACGCGAGAAGAGCCCTGATATGTTCTTTTTAACGCTGAAATGGACTGGGGTCCACCACTTTTTGATTTTTTATTATTTTAGTGAAGACTGCCTGAATTGGGGTGGTCCGTGTATCGGTCCACGCTCGGACTGGTATGTACCACCAAAATCATACCGTTTCGGGCAGTACAGCAATCCCTGCTTTTACTTGTGAACAATTAGACGTAGCCTTGATAGAGGTTCACATGAGGGGATCCATCTATAATGGTATGGCAACACGAGGTGAGACAATTATTGATAGTGGTGTGTAGAGAGGCCTAATAAGACTTTACGAGAAATTATATATAAAAATTTAATTTTTTTTATTTAACTAGGGTTATTGTTTTATACATAACTCAATGTTGGAAAAAAGACATGTAGTCAACCCTAAATAATTAGGACATTAGATCTTGTCATTGTTGTATCAAGCCTCAATTTTACTGAATGCTGTCAGTTTTCTTGATGAGTTGTGTACATATACGGGAATGCAAAAGTCCACCAAAGAAGTTCAAAAATTTATGACAATCGCTAGTTTTTTCTTTTCTTTCTTAAGTTTGGCCAATTAGCATAAATAAAGAGGTACAAAGGAGGGATTATTATGTCTTGACTGATTTCCAGGATATCAATGGTTGTCCAAGTTTGGTCCATGTTCACAGGACTAATGCTTATATCAGCAACATATGTCCATGCACAAACTGCTGCTATTAGCCCAGATATTAGAATATAAAATAAGTTATATCTAGATTTATGATGTTTCGGAAAATTAAATTTAGTTGGAAAGTTATGATCTTTTGGAAAATTAAATTTAAATGTAAGGTAATTGTGGGTATGCTATTCTTGCAGTATGCAGAACGTCTCCCGATTGGCTTGGAAAAAGTGATTCGAACAGTTACTCCTGAAACTGTTAAGCAATTTTATCAGAAATGGTACCATTTAGGCAATATGGCTGTTGTTGCTGTGGGGGATTTCGCTGATTCACAGGTTCGATCTCTTAGATTCACAGATTTTCACAACATTTTCAATTGTTGCTATTGTTCTCATTATGTTTTCCTTATCACAATTTTAATTTTTTGTTAATTCTGTAGAGTGTTGTTGAGTTGATAAAGAGTCACTTTGGGCAAAAAAATTCCAACTGCATTCCTCCACCAGTCATACCAGATTTTCCTGTGCCATCACATAAAGAACCTCGGTACTCCTGCTTTGTTGAGTCTGAAGCTGCTGGAGTAAGCACCTTTAGATAACTCTTCTATCTTTTAGGTGATGTGCATGCGTGTCAGCATGCACATATGCCCTTCAACAATAACAACAATATTGTTATCCACATCAGCAGAAAATTTATATGTATAAATTTTACTTATTTCTTGTCTCTTTATTTGGATAAAAACAGTCCGCGGTAATGGTCAGCTGCAAGATACCAGTGGACGAGATGAGAACTGTGAAGGATTACAGGGATTCACTTGCAGAGGCGATGTTCCATTGCGCGTTAAACCAGAGGTTTTTTAAAATATCCCGCAGGACGGATCCACCATACTTCTCTTGCTCCTCAGCTGCAGATGCTCTTGTCCGTCCTGTGAAGGCTTACATCATGACCTCCAGCTGCAGAGAAAGGGGGACAATTGAGGCTCTTGAGGCAATGCTAACTGAGGTAGATTTGACACCATGAGATTATATTTTCACATGTTGGCTTGTGCGATTCTTTTGCTAAATTTGACATCTTATATATTAAGGTGTTTATTTATTTTTCAGCACCTTTCTGACAACTTCTTTACCAGGTTGCTAGGGTTCGTCTTCATGGTTTTTCTGAGCGTGAAATATCCATTGTACGTGCTTTGATGATGTCTGAAATTGAATCTGCATATTTAGAGAGGGAACAAATGCAATCAACAAGTCTACGAGATGAGTATTTGCAAGTAATTCCATATCACTATCTTGACATACTTTTCTATGCCATCCACTTCCTTCCAATGGGGTTAAATTATACATCTATACTTTTCTGACATTAAAGAAATTTGAGATTTATGGAATATATCCTGTGAAGATGATGTAACAGTGATCCTTGTAGATCTTACCAACAGTGATTTACCTTTAGATATCTAAGCAGGTGCTTTCAAACAGCATCCTGGCTGATGAATGAGAGTCAGCAGTTAGATAGGACTAAAAGGCTGTTTCACAGAAAGATGAGACAAATATATTACATTACAACCACAAATAAAAAAGAGAAAGAAGGTACTGCTGTTTTATTTTCCAGCAGAATAAAGGATGAGGAGAGAGAGAATAATAGAAAAAGAAGAGAAATGAGAGGAGGTCGATGGCCAAAAGGAAATGATGTTACTAACTCAATATGAAATACGACGAACCAGGCTGAATACCTACCTCTTTTATTGTTGACTCCAAGTATTGGAGAGTTGAAACATTAATTGTTTGTATGTTTACTAGGTCTCTTAAAACAGGAAATGAATAATTAGGTGAAAGACAACCTAAACTAGACCTAATTAATCTGGATTAGTTCTGGAGTAGAATCAGTCCAAAATGGACTAAACTGGATTGGTTTATTACAAACTAAGTTTTTATGACAATACTGCAAAATACCAAAAAAAAAAAAAAAAACTGAGGCTTAAACTATGACGTGATCTAAATCTTAATCACATCAAATTAGGTTCAATAACAATAAATCTATTTTTTATCCTTCTAATGAGCCTTCAAAGATAATAGACTTAGGGTTGCATTGATCTTTCTCTCTCTCTCTCTCTCTCTCTCTCCCTCCCTCCCTCCCTCCCTCTGTGCTACCCCTCTACATATCAACTTTCTTTTCAACTTTGCCTCATGTGACAGTTTAACTCATCACATTGGTTTAGGCATTCAATTACTACAACGGACATGCATATGTTTTTTGATGCAAAGGAACAAGGTTGCGGGCTTCTTTCATTAACGACGTGAAATAAGTTCTAACACCTTAGATGTTTGCATATCCAATTCAATGATATATTTTTTGCATCTTTTCTAATGACATCTTATACAAGGCTTTTCATTATGAATAAACTTGCTTATCATTTACAATTTTGCACATTGTCTTGTATTGCATGTTCTCATCATAAGTTGCATGTATGGTGAATTGGGGGAAGGCCTGTGCATAGTGGAGAGTTTGCTGCATTGCAACCAACAAGTTTCTGGGTTAAGGGCAGTAACATTGTTTACATCTGATTCCCTAGACCCCACGAGGGCATGAGTGTCGTGTTATGTTTTTATTCATGTATTTTTTTGCAGTTTTCTGAGTGCATTATTTGGATACTAAATGTTTAGGTAGGTGGACCATAAACTAAAGCCATGTCCAGCTAAACTTGTACATTATTTTTTTGAACTATAGCTAGTTATTTGTTTATTTCATTTCTTCATTTGTTCAACTTTACCCATTAGTGAAACGTTTAAGATTTCCTTCACAAGCAAGTATTTTATTCGCATTAAGAACACCATAATGCCCCCACTCGGACCTGATTATTCCATTGTTAAAAGTTCAGCTGCAATCTGTCATGAAATGAAGCTGATATTCTTGGTATGTAGGTCTCACAGATGTTGAATGCATATCGGTATAATTGCTTTTCTTTGTTGCTGGTTTAAAAGTTGTTTTTCTTTCACTATCAGTTATTGTTTACTGAACTTTTTGCTATATTGAAAAGCATCTAACTGTTACTACTCCTGTGAAAATTGCAGCATTTTTTTCGCAAGGAGCCTGTTGTTGGTGTTGAATATGAAGCACAACTACAGAAAACTCTTCTGCCATGTGAGTTAATACGACATATTTAAATATGTTTCTATATCTTGACTTGTTATACTTGCAGATGTTCTTGACAAGCACAACACAGTTTTGTGTTTCTTTTTGACATCTTGGACTTGCTTATATTATTTACATTAGTGTAATGACATCTAAATCATCTTTGCCAATTGAAACTAGACGTTGAGGGGTCGTGTGAATTAGTATATATTGTTATTCCTGATTGCTATCCCACAATTGTGCAGACGAATGTGGGATGTGTTAAAAATAAATATTTTGATTGGTAACTTATATTTTATATCATGACATGGCTTCATGGTTCTGAATGTTTCATGATATGATATGACAGAGAGACAACAAAGAACATAGAAAGCCAGAAATCATTTAGAACATATGCACACACTTGAATTGTAGGCAGCAATTTCAATAGGCGCTCGCCCAGACGCTCGAGCGAGGCGAGGCGAGGCGAGGCCCGAGCGCCTCACTTCATGTCCAGGTGCCTCGCTTCAAAAAGGCGCCACCTAGGCGCTCGCCCGAGCCCAGGCGCCGGGCGCTTTGGGCGAGTGCCCGGGTTAAACCAGGCGACCGAACTAGTGTTTTACGTTTGGATCGATATCAGCCTCCCAACATCCCTCTCGTGACTTCCCCAACCCTAACCTTGCTCATTGCTGTCGCTGCCACTATCGCCGCTCGCTGCTCTTGCTGCTCCCGCTCGTCGCTCCTGCTGCTACCGCTGCCGCTACTCGCTACTACTGCTGCTACTACTACCGTTGCCACTATTGTCACTCGCCACTCCCGCTCCCGCTGTCATTGCCGCTGCTTGCCGCTATCTTTGTCGCTGCTACTATCACCGCTCGCCACTATCTTTGTCGCTGCCACTATCACCGCTCGTCGCTCCCGTTCCCGCTGCTCCTGCTCCCGCTGCCACTGTCATTGCGCGTCGCTCCCGCTGCTACCGCTGTCGCTGCCATTGTCGCAGCTCACCTCTCTCGCCCCCGCTCCCGCTCCCACTACTTGTTGCTACCTCTTCTCACATCGACTCGATAGTATACTATTAACATTATACTGTTAACTGTATACTAGTAACAATATTTTTTATTTATTAGTTAATAATATATTATTTTTATTTTAATACTGATAATTTTTATTTATTTGAAATTATTGTTATTGTTTTGAATTTTGAGTTTTTTTGTTAATGTGATATTGTGATTTTGTAAGATTTTTTTAAATTTAATATCATATTTTTATTTAAATAATTATATTTATTAATTATATTATATATTTTTATATTTTAGCATCTCGCTTCGCTCGGGCGAGCGCCGAGCGCCTAGCTCCTCGGGCGTTTTTGGACCTTGGCACTTAGCGCTTTTTAAATCACTGATTGTAGGTTCCGGAGATGTCTTGTTGGGTAAATCCTTTATTAGCTTGCATCAGAGTTTACTGCATTTAGTTTAGTATCATTGGATATTATATATTTTTGTACAACTGCTCTCTTTTTGGTGTTAGATGGCATTTGATGCTTTATGTCTTATGAACCTGAGTGAAGATAAACATATATAAAAAGTTTGTTACTAAAATAAAAATATTGAGATGGATGTGGAGTTGTTAGGAAAAATAAGAAAGGATATATAAAATGAGGAAGAAATATTTAAGATAGTATGGGCATGTTCCGAAACCTATTGATGTAACAGTTAGAAGATGAGAAATAATTATTATTAGTGGTACAAGGAGAGTTAGAGAGATCTAAAAGGGACTTTATTAGAAACTGTAAATAAAGATTTAAATACTCTTAATTTAATTCAATATATGACTTTTTATAAGCTTCAATGGCAACAAAAGATTCAATAGATTCAATGGCGAGAAAGGATCTACATAGCCATCCCAAATAGGTGGAACATTACTTGGTGTTGTATGTTGTGGTAAGGGTTCAGAATTTGTATTTTCCAATAATTGGCACCAATTATTGGTGCATGTAAGTTGGAATGAGTGAAGCTTCTCATGAGTTGCATGTAAGTTGGTTTTAACAACTTTAAGAGAATCAAAACTTTTTGTAGATATTTGTCATGAATCTTAATAAATCAAGCATGCTTCTGTGCACCTTCTAATGTTGCTTTTTTTTTTCTTGTAAAAAAATCTGCATTAAATTGATTAAAGTTCATACAACCCAAAGGAGGTATCACACTTCTCAAAAAGGAAGCAAAATGAGGTGACTAAATTGTGTGCGGAGGTATTGAGGTCTCTGTTGTTGTGTGTCCATTGTGTAACCTCAACTGTCTTAGCATAGTAGAAAATGTCATTCAGAAGGATTTTAAGTGCCATAGGATGCTGGGGTTAGAGAGCATGTTGATGAGGCTTTTGGAATCATTGAAAATTTTGATTCTTGTCAGATTTAGTTGCTGTGCAGTCTTGAGCCCCTCAAGGACAGCGAGCCCCTTTGCTTGTAGGGGAGAAGAAGGAGGGTGTCTGCTGCATCTTGCCAGATTCTGATTGTTCCTTTTATCAGTTAAAATGAAACCAGAACCTGCAAAAATGGAAGAAGGATTGAATGAGCCATCACATAATAGATTAAAAAGACGATCTTGGGGGTGATTAGTGGCTGAGTTATCTTGGGTAAGGTTCCCTCTGGGCCCCTCAGAACGGGTGATGGAGACAAGGCCATCATCAGTGAGAACGGCACCTTTACACCATATGGAGCCAATTTGGCAGTGACTAATGTTCCAATTGACAGCACAAATTAAGGAACAACTTTTTGTTGGTTTGGTTATAGGTCAACTTGGGACCTGATCTGGGTTGAACACCTCTAAGCTTAACCTATCCTGATCATTTCACCAACTGCACAACTTTAACTTGAGCACATCCTTTATGACGTTTGGTTGGATCAGTCAGGTGCTATCGGTTACTTGCAAAGCCAAGAAGCCCTTTCCTTTAGAGACAGATGGAGAGAGATACAGAGATAGCATTGAGAAGGAGTGAGTTGATACCAGATAAGGTTGAAAAGGAGACATGGCAACAACCTCGTATCGTAATTTCTTGTGGCACCACTTTCCACAGGAGACATCATTACATTTTCTAAGGAGCAAGACATAGCCTCCTGGGTGCTTGTGCATAGAGCTACTTAGGTTTTTCCTGTCACCTTCTTATTGTATTTACCATACATTATATTGGTTTGTGTTTGCAGTGGGAGTTCAGGACTTGAGCCCTAGCCTAATACATGACAACTGAGAATTTCTGAAATCGAACCCAACTGGATGTTGATACAGAAACCTGTCCTAGATTATCCAAAGTTCAATGTAGCCATAAAGGTCTTGGGTTGTCCTGCCTTAGTTGCAGGTTGCAACACTACTTAAATAGCTGATTGATATATCCTGTTCACTAACATACAATGAGAAAAGCCTGTTCATTATTTTTGTTTTGTGATTTTCTTTTTGTGGAACAAGGACGTGCATGTGTCCATGATTTTCGTGAACTCGAAGGAGCATTAAATAGTAAGTGATGTTCCATAAAGTGTGTTTGACAGTTACAACTTTGTTTTATGCATCTTTATTTATCCGAGATTTATGTAATTAATAATGCTAACAGAGGTGAATTTTTGGAGAATTGTCATACTTCTTGTCTAACCACAGAGAGGTTGCATTTCATAGTAGTATGCTGAGCAAATAATTTGAGGATACAATCAAATATAAAGAAATTCGTTATGCCTTGTAACTGCCAAATCTCAGCTATGCTGATTTGTTGGAAATGTATTACTTTGATCCTAGGGAATCACTTTTATTGTGGTATCTAATACATCATGCATTCATTTATATTTTAGTTGCATCTTCTACTTACTGCTTTATGCATGCAAATGAAACCATCTCTCTCTTTCTCTTTTAACTTAGTTTCCTGATTCTTTTGTAAATCCTGATCTTGATATCCAAACTTTGCATAAATATATTTCAGACATCTCTCCAGCTGAGGTATCAAAGTTTGCTGCAAACTTTTGTACAACATGCAGCTGTGTCATAAAAATAGTTGAACCTCGAGCTGGTGCTACATTGGATGATCTGAGAGCTGCTGTATTGAAAATTAGCACTCTGGAGGAGGAAAGAAGAATTTCCCCATGGGATGATGAACATGTTCCTGAAGAAATTGTTACTGACAAGCCCATTCCAGGGTAGGCATTTGCTGCATGTCATACAACTTACAATTGTAACCTAGTTTCCTCAGCATTCCTGCTTTCTTTCTTAAGTTGCCATTTAATAATGACTGTTCACTGTTTAGGAACATGCTAGGATTGTCAAGAGATGCTAGTGTTCCAGAATTGTCTGGAAGTTCTAGGGTTCTACTTGGACCAACTTTCTAGTGCTTGATGTTCAGGAGTCCTAAATAATGACAATCTTGTGTTTTAATTAGACTTGTCGAAGGTTCTGAATCTAGACGTGACCTGGATTAAGACATAGATTTGTTGTTCTGGCCTCTGTTTTTGGATATTTCTGCGCTGTGTTGCTTCTGTTTGTCAGTAAAGTTTGTGCCAAATTCGGTAGATTTATTTAGCATACTTTTAAAGTAAATTGCTCGGTAAATTCAAAGTTATTTATGAAAACAACTGTATTTGAAATGAAATCCTGCTGATATATCTCTGCATTTTGGACCTTTAAATTCAGTTCCATTTTGGCATGAATTCTCTGGTCTACTTCCCTCTTCTATTCCTGAATAATTATTACTGTAGGTAATCATTAAAGCAATCGTAGAATTTGATCCTTAGTACGTGTGGCTCGTTGTGCAGTATGTTAATGTTTGCCACAGATTTAATTGATTATCAATTGCATGACATGGATCTTGTAATGTCCTTGCAGTTACATGCTATTTGGATGTTTATGTTGCAAAGTCACATATTAAATATCAAGTTTCTCTCTACATGTCTTGTCTAGTCCTATCTTGATTGAGAAAGCAACCTTGACAGTCTGAATCATCTGTTTATCTATCATAATCTGGCCTTAGGCTAACCTCTACCAATATTGTTAGTTTCACTTTCATTGGAATGTTACAGATATGTTTTTCCTTTTCCTTTTCCACCAGGAGCATCATAAATCAGATAGATTTCTCACCTATTGGTGTCACTGAGTTACTTCTATCTAATGGAATGAAGGTCTGCTATAAGTGTACTGATTTTCTTGATGATCAGGTAATGATAGAGTGATGTACTCAACAATTTTCTTTCTAATTCATGTGTTTTCTAGTTTAATAAATGCCTTTCTTAGGCATAGATCTGGCCATTGTGTTCTCCAATGTGGTTTTTAAGCAAAAGCAGTAGTAAGCAATGTACTCTTAGGGATATGTTTGCAGATGAAAATTATCATTTTTTTTATTTTATTTAAAACCTTTTTCTGTTGGCTGCATGTCACATGTTATTTAGATCATGCTTATTGTAGTTTATGTTACTTAGATTATGCTCTTGGCATGAGTGCAATATAAATTGTGGTCATGGTATAATCTTCTTTTGCAAGGTAACCCAACACAAGATGGTAATAGGCCTTTTGTGTTTCATCAGTTCTTATAATTAAAATATTTTAGTGGCACTTCGGCTTTCCACTAGAAAGCTCATGAGTTTTACCAGTAATTTCTTCAGTTTTTGTAATTAAAACATTTTTATGTATTTAGGTTTACACTTTTGTGTTTTGTCTGTTATACACAATTTTCCTTCCAAGTACTAAAGCATGTCATTATCAGCAGAGGACTCTTGCATAATACAAGTACCCAAAAAAGAAGGGTTTTCATGAGTCTGGTTTGCAGTTGTATATCATTACATTCTGACTCATGGTCTGCCTGATATAAACAACTCAAGAGATATATGAATCTCTTCTCAATACTTTAAGGTCCATGTATTGGCCATGCATTTAGTGTAGGATTTACATTGTTTATCTCTGATGCATAACTTCAAAATAATGTTCCATAAGGTTATTATCTTTCTTCCTGCCCTTGCTTAACTCTCCCTTCTCATATACTTTTAAGCAGGTAATTTTTACTGGTTTTGCATATGGTGGTTTGTCTGAATTGCCAGAAGCTGAGTATATATCTTGTTCAATGGGATCAACCATTTCTGGAGAAATTGGAATTTTTGGATATAAACCTTCTATGCTAATGGATATGCTTGCTGGTAAGAGAGCTGAAGTCAGTACAAAAGTTGGAGCTTATATGAGAACCTTTTCTGGCGATTGCTCACCTACTGATCTGGAAACTGCCTTGCAGGTTTTTCTCACTTGGGTATTTGTATTTTTTTTTAACCACATGCATGCACACCGATTATACACGTGCCCACACACTCAGTTTTGGTGGATATCGATTTGGTTGCGTTGCATCACTGTCTTTATGCTCTAATGCTTAAGCAGGCATGTCAATTAGTGTTTTCTTGGAGTACCTGTATATTAAAAATTTTCATTACAAACCTTGTTGTTGATTGTTTTTCTCTGGTATAGAGGGGTGCTCTTTGGTATGATTGACATGATTCAACTTACAGCAATCCTTTTTTTTCTTCACTTACAGAAAGTTCTAACATCAGTCTTCATGCATATTAGACAATTTTTTTTTCTTCTTATAAGTAGTGATATTTGACATGGCGACACTATTGTGTCTAAGAACCAAGATCATCTAATTATCATGGACTAAACACAGTGATATATAGGGCATTGTTTATGTTAATGCCATGGTTGGATCATGCAGTACCAATAAATGTCACATTTCAAAGCACAGTTACATTCTTAGTGTCAGTTTTATTATCATGATTATAAATCTCATATGCTTATCCTATTTGCTACATGTGCAGCTTGTTTATCAGCTGTTCACTAGAAATGTTGCACCAGGGCATGAAGAAGTCAAAATAGTGATGCAAATGGCAGAAGAAGCAATTCGAGCACAAGAAAGGGACCCCTACACTGCATTTACCAATCGTGTGAGAGAAATCAACTACGGGAACTCATACTTTTTCCGGGTATGCACGAGTGCTGTGTTTTTTCTACTATTTTCTTCTCCATTTTAAAAATTTTTTACCATGGCCAGCAATTTCTTGTTCATGCAGCCAATCCGAATTAGTGAACTGAAAAAAGTGAATCCCATAAGAGCATGTGAATATTTCAACAACTGCTTTAAGGATCCATCTAGCTTTACTGTTGTCATTGTTGGAAATATTGATCCAGCTTCATCGCTTCCTTTAGTGCTGCAGTATTTGGTGAGAATTGCTTTGCTTTGAGCCAATTTCAGCTTGGAGCATTATTCACTGTTTATGATCTGTTTCTGCTGATTTATACAGGGTGGAATACCAAGGCCTTCTGAGCCAGTTTTACAACTCAACCGTGATGACCTAAAAGGCCTGCCATTCAAATTTCCTGCCAGCATTGTCAGGTTGATACTCCAGTAGCTTCTGGTTCTGCATTTGATCTTTCCTCTTCCATGAGATGTCTGTGTTCAAGATTTTTCACATGTACCATTCCATTCTTTTGCATGTCAGCAGAGAGTCTATTAGGTACTAGGGTTTCTCTAACAGAATGTTCTTTTTTTTTTTTACTTAAGAGAGATAGTCCGCAGTCCTATGGTGGAAGCTCAGTGCTCTGTCCAGCTGGCCTTTCCAGTGGTGTTAAAAAGTACATCAATGGTAAGAAATGTGCAAGTCCTGTGATTATTTATTTGTGTCAACACTTAGATCAACTAGACACTCTTATTGTTTTTCTTTTTAAACTGGAAGATGGAAGAGATTCACTATGTTGGATTCCTGAGTAAACTTCTGGAGACAAGGATTATGCAAGTTCTTCGGTTCAAACATGGGCAGGTTTTTAATCTTAAATTAACACTCTTCTATTTGATCTTTAAGTGATCTTGTATTCGTGGTGAAGAAGTTTGATCTTATTTACTCTTTGGATGCTTCAGATATACTCTGTGAGTGTTTCCGTTTTTTTGGGTGGTAATAAACCTTCAAGAACTGGAGATGTCCGAGGTGATATTAGTGTATATTTTTCGTGTGATCCAGACATCTCATCCAGGCTTGTAGGTTTTTTTATTTCTCTCTTGATACCATATTATTTTGTATGTGTATGTTCTTGCAGGAGTTTCCATGTGAACTGTTTAACCTCTAGGACGCTTTGTTCAGGTTGACCTTGCATTAGAGGAGATTTTATATCTACAAGATCATGGCCCATCGGACCAAGATGTATCAACTGTCTTAGAAATTGAACAGCGAGCCCACGAAAATGGATTGCAGGTTGGTTTATAACTTTATTCTATATCAATATCTAGTTATCATTACAGCATTAACACTTTGGAGCCCTTCCAGGAAAACTATTACTGGCTAGATCGAATTCTGCGCAGCTACCAATCAAGAGCTTATTTTGGAGATGTCAGTGACTCATTTAAGGTAGACAATGTTGTTTTAAGTCCTGCACCAGCATTTGATGCATTAGTTGTCAGTTGTTTCTGGCTTGAGTAGATATAAGCAAGGTCTGCAATACCCAATGATACCGCTCGTACCGGGTGGCACGTACCGGTCCATCAGTAGACCGGTACACGGACCACACACTATCGAGCGGTACCATCGACTGAGGCGTTATCGTCGCCGATTGAGGCGTTGTCATCAACGGTGACCAAGGGAGAAGAAAGAAGAGGGAGAAGGCGAAGAAATAAATAGAAAAAAAGGGAGAACTTGGAGACCGTTGCTCTCCTCCTCGTCTGTCGGTGACTTCTCATCCGTGCGCGGGAGAAGAGGTATCGGTGTCGCGGGGCGGAGAAAGGCGAAGATTTTTTTTTTTCTTCTCTTCTTGGGCGACGTCTCCTACAATTTTTTTTTTTATCTGCGACGTCGCCGAGGCGATGTCGCCCGAGAAGAGAGGCGACGTACCGTACCGTACCATATCGTACCGAATAAGTCTCGAAATTTTCGTACGGTACAAAATTTCAATCCTTGGATATAAGTTTTGATATCTAAAATTGTTGGATTTTTCTTTTGAGGATAGCTACAATCTGAATTTCAAAATTGTGTTTCATTCTGAAACATCTAAATTTTTACAGAGATATTTATGGGTTAAAATTTCTCAGGATTTTAGTAATTATTTGCTTCTCTCCATTTGCTTTTTTGATGCATTTTTTTTTCCCACATACCTTTATTATGTTCTTCAGCTATAGCAGATCAGAAGCTGCAAGAAACACTTTGTTTGTTATTGCATCCCATGGTTCCATGAATGTACATCTGACTTCCTTTTATTGACAATGCAGCACAACAACAAACCATCTAATTTTCATGAATGAAAATATTTCTTTTCTCTTTTCTAGTAATCCCACACATGTTAACGGTATCAAGAAAGAAACTTACAACTACATTTTCGTTTAACATTGTGTCCATTTTCTGATTATTGTTGTTGGCTGATATTCTTTATAAATCAATTCATAAAACATGTCAATTTTCTCTGCCAGCGCTTTTTCTCTTTGAAGATTTTGTAGTTTGACATGCTTCTAGTTTTTTTTTCCTTTTACATTGATCTTGCAATGAAATGTTTCCTTTATGTTTTCTTTACATCTTTGTTTATGCAGATTCAAGATGAAGGACGGACTAAAGTTAGGAAAGACTTAACTCCATTGACCATGCAATTGGCATTACAAAGAATCTTGCCTTTTCCATGTAAAAAGCAATATACAGTTGTTATTCTTATGCCACAGATATCTCATCTGAGCTTCTTGAAGTCATTAATTCTATTAAGCTCCGACGGGTTTACAAGAAATGTAAAGGTTGGACATGTTTGCTCTTCCTACTTTGCAGAACATTTTTCTTTCTGTTTGCTCTTCCTTTCATTATAATCGCCCTAAACAAACCCTTCAACATTCATGAGTTCAAGGTTGTATCTATTCTCATCTGGCATCATTGTTTAACTTTCTTGAGACATCTTAGTTAGAAATATGTGAAAAGGTAGGTAGAGAAATTTTGTTCTGCTAGCTGCTACCGATAACTGTGTTGGCTAATTGTCACATTAGACATAAAAGCAATCTCTCTATCCGATGCATGTTAAATTATGAATTAACATTCAAACTTGCAGCATATATGGGTTAAAATACTTTGAATGTCATGTCACTGTTGGTATAATTATTAGGCATATTGTCTTTTTCCCCACTACACATGCAGTTGTTTTGCCCTCCATTTTCTTAGAGTCTAATTTGATGTATTTAAATAGAGGGTAGCATTTTATGATTGGTGATAGTTCCATTCATTTGGTGTTATTTATCAATGCAATCTGTGGAATATTTTGCAGATTTTGGTTGGTGCAGCAGGTGCAATGGTTTTAGCAGTAAGTTTGTGGAGATATTCACGTAGTGCATTGAACTCATAAAAGACTCTACTTGGAGATCTGCGGATGATCGCTGGCCATAATGATGAGAACTGAATCCTTGTTTGGAGTATTTAGAAGACAGTTAGCATTCAAAGGACTTAGAAGTTGGTGATTTGTGGATCCAACCAAACTGGATCCTGAATCACTCGAGACTGAGGCGGCACGGCCCTCAACTCACTCTTGCTCAAGGTTCTGTCTCTTCATTACTTCTTGTGGATGCAGTTACATCCTGTATAAGCATATCATAATTTGTTGTTTCAATTTTGATAAAGCATTGAGGACTAGGCAGACGACGATATCTGGCTCATTCAGATTCATACTATTTCGATAACCCATAGTGTTGAAGAAATACATAATCGTGTATACTCGTTTTTAGACCTTTTTCTGACTAGAGAATGGAATAAGAAAATTAGCTGCTTGACATGTATTTCCTGTGCCATGTTCTGCAGTGACTGTTGACCATGTGCCGCCTTTAAGATGCTTGTGATTAGAATTGGCGTTGATCTGCAATTGTTGTAGAACAAGGTCTCAAGTACAAACCGATCATCACAGGTCCAGTCGTCGATACTAGATGATTTGTTTACAATTATTTTGCTATTTTTATTTTATTCAGTGATTTCGAGTGGAATATTGGAAGTGATGCCATATTTCCACTCATTTTGACGATTTGTCATTGAGAGCCTTATGAAGGATTTATGCTGCAGCCCAACATGTTTAGATTGCCACTATAAGTGCTTACAACCCCCTATGATTAATAGTGGTTTTTATATGAAAATTTTTCTAGCATCCATAACTTTATATTTCTTTTTCATATTTCGTGTTCTTCGCTATTGCTCGGATTTGGCTCAATTAATTCTTCCAACGTTTGTGTCAAATTGAGATTGGCATATTATTAGTGATATGCAGGTAATAATTGAGAATATCTACGCGCCATTTACAACCGTCACCATCTCCGGCGGCGACTATATATACTTACGATTTGAATCCCCTGCATTCTTTGATTGCGGCGATCGCTCTCCTCCTCGTGGCAGAATTCTCCTTCCTCACGAATGTCTACGGCGGCCATCCCGAGCGTATCTCACCGGTACCTCTTTCTCCTCCTCCTATCGGAACTCTCATTCTTTAGGCGTTGGGGATGATCTGGGGTTAGGGTTCGAGAAACGGTGCGAAGTTGCAATTTTGGTAGTGGATCGATGGCTCGATGGATCGATTTGTTTTGCATCCGTGCGTGATCGAAACTAGGTTTTCCATGAGCATGAATGGTTCTTCTTGAGGAGCGTGAGCGCTCGATTGGGGAAGGACAAGCGGGCGTCTCGCAGCGCCGGATGGGGCCGATCGAGGGCAACCCAGGGCACCAGGGACGGGCCGAAGCTTCTGCTATGAAGTGCGCTCTCCTTCCGAATATGACGTGCGCGACTGCCTGATGGAGGAATACCCGACTCCAAAGGGACGGGCCGAAGCATCATCCATGCAAGAGAAATGTGGTAATGGTTGAGGAGGACGAGAAGAGCCCAGTGGCACTACATCAAACACCCTCGCGGCCCGGAGTTGGAGACAGCAGGCCAGCAAAATAAGGGAGGAGGATGGGAAAGGTAGTAGGACTCCTACAAGCTCCAATTATCCCCAAACTGAAGTAAATGGCGATTGCTACCGATTTCCTTTTGAGGAGAAGAAAGGAGACCTCGTAGGCACTGCATAAATCATCCCAATCGCTCCTCGACGCCACCCATCGACAAGTTGACAGTAGTAGCATCTAAGGAGGAGGAGACCTCGGTGGCACTGCATCTCCTCCTTGGAAGATTCGGTAGCAGGAGCAACTCCTTGAGGAGGAAGAGGAAGAAGAGGCCTTGATGTCACTGCATCTCCTCCTTGGATGCTACTGCTGTCAACTTGTTGATGCGTGGCGTCGACTGAGGTTTCCTTTTCTCCTTAAAAGGAAATCATAAATCGAAAGGTTGGAAATTTAGATATATGCATCCTGTCGAGAATGGAATGGGAAATCATATAACATAAACCGTGTTCAGAATGCAAGATACACATCTTACACAACAATTCCAGGTTCATAGTTGTTTCATCCAACTATATAAAGACCTAACTTGCAGGAACACGAGTGTCGGTAGACATTTTCTTTACATCGGACAGACAACAATCTCATACATTCTTGTTCCTGGATGAAAAGTTGATGTTCAGTGCCACACTTTGTTCTACAAGGGGTGATAAGCTGAAAGGTCCCACAGCAGCAAGCTTATAAATCCAGCATGCGCCCTCGGATTATTGCCTCGGCTTTCCTTACCTGCTTCACAGGCCCAATGATGAAAACCTACATAGAAAACATACAAGCTCGGTGTATAGTTCGAAACTAAGCCAATCATTCAAAGTTATGATGAATGTAGATGCTGACTCTTCCTATCCTTGTTTCACCGATTTCTGCGGAGCCAAAAGGTCCTTGCAGATTCAAAATGGCCTTTACCTTGTCGGGAGGGCCCTTTGCGCCACCAGTAATAATTTCCGCACTGCAAAAGAGGAAACAAAATAACACGTCAAGCAGAATATATCATCTACGGAGAAGCATCGGGGACATTTGTATTAGAATGTACAAAAGAAAAGCATACTGGCAAGATTCTTTCACGGACTGGATAGAGGCTCCCTTTCTCCCAATAACTCGCCCCATTTTCCCAGGAGGAACATTCAGGATGGATAGTATCTCCTCCTCAGGAACATAACCTTCCGCAACTATGTCATCTAGATAAGATGGCAGCACCCAAAATGACAACTCCCAAGTTAATACGTGTTTTGTTGTCCATAACTAAAAGACAGCCAGACCGGATCGACCAAGAAAACTTAAAGCAGTATGAGATACCGATGGTAAAGACCTGGAAGAGGGGGTAGGGATGGCCAATCTGCATAGTCATTGTCGTTGATGCAGAAACACCTACAGTAAAGTGAGCTACGAAGTGCAAGGTGCCACAAGGATTTCTTATTCAGTCTCTCCATCATTGAATGATAAATACTTAGGAGAAAGCGAACATCATCAGCAGCTGCTCGGATCATCATTTCAGACATTGGTCTGTAAGTCCAAAACTCAGGATCCTGAAAGGGCGGTGGAATGAAATGTCAGAAACACTTACTCACTTCCCACAAGAAGAAACATGAGTCATACGAGCTCCTTTTCAAAATCAAAGGACCACAGAATCGAACAACCACAGCGCTTCAAACTCATAAAATAGTTGCATCTTAGACTAACCTGTCTTAGCAGGACACGCACTTCCTCCTTTTCAAGATAGGATATTCCTGCATGAGGATGTTAGGGAATATTAAACCATATGAAAGGCGCAAAGAGAAACTGAAATCTGGTGAGGACTGGTCAATAAGAATTTAAAGGGATTACAAATTTATCTGACTTCTACCAAATGTATCCATGAAAATGCCAAAAGAAACTGGTAGAGAAGTTTATCATGGAAAATGAGAAGATACTATGAAAATTTTACCACAGTATCGAGGATCTGCGAGAAGCCCAACAAAAGAAATATGATCATTAAGCGATGGCTTCCTTCCTTCTTCCTCCTCTATCAAAGAATATGCAATCTACAAGGACGATAGCACCGATAATGTCATTGTCTCAAGAACTCTTCCATTCGCGTAATCATGTTCACATTTTCCTTTGCCAGCATCAAAAAGCAACTGCTGAATCAACTTATCGTCTGTGTCGTTAAGGGAAAGTTCTTTTTTTTCATAATGGCACTTGAAACTACAAGAAACTATACAGCCAAGCTAGAGTGGTGCATCGTAAATAAAGTTATATGGTGATGCACTTTCTCTTTGACAAGACAAAGAGGAAAACAATACCATTTACCTGGGTATCAAATACATTGTTCAGTTTTATGCCATATTGAAAATGTAAAGCCTGCATGCAGGTGGTAAATATTAGACGAACTTAATATGTAGTGAATAATATGAATGACCAAGAAGAACAATGAAAGCAACTAAATTGTGTGGAGACCTCACTATCCCGTTTGCAGTCATGAATTACTTTCATAATGTTAGTGGATTCAAGTGCAGGCTTACAGGCTTGGATAAGTAACTCCCCACCCTCTATAGCATCAACAAGGTATACGGCATTGGGAAGTGCAAGCTGAAAAAAACACAGCAAGATGGTAAGTAAATATAAACAACTAGAAAGATGATCGACGTGAGAAGACATTAACTGCATTATATTCAGGGTCAACTTCATGGAAAGAATTATAATAAAGGCATCATAATAAATATCAAGCATCCACAACATCCTTTTCACTTTCAACTATAAGATGTAAAGATGACTAATCGTGAAAAGATTATTGCTACAAATGTCTATCATCCAATAAAGCTCGGCCTTCCAAACTCATCTTACAATTCGTTTTTAAAAGCAGCGAGATGGTAAGAAAATATAAACAACTCAAGGGATGATCAATGCGAGAAGACTTTTAACTGCACTATTCAGGGTCAATTGCATGGAAAGAATTGTAACAAAGGCATCATCATAAATATCAAGCACCCACAACATCCATTTCACTTTTTGCATAATCAGAGCTAAAGATGACTAATCATGAAAAATATTACTATAAATGTCTATTATCCAATAAAGTTGAACCTTCCAAATTCATCATATGGTTCCCTTTCAAAGCATGTATTAATGGGTAAGAGCTCAATGCGTTAGAAATTATTTGCATGTTTGGGAAAGTGGAGATTCTTGTGAGGAACATACATGGCACAATCTAATCAATTCTAGAAAGATAACTAATTAACTAAAACATGAAATAAGAGCTTGAATAAGCATAACTGAAAATATGAGAAAGAATTCATTCAAATGAGGTTCTTCATGGTCAAGAAATAACCAAAAAAGGTAACTAACTCACCTGCATTACACATAAAGCTCCATGTCGACAGAGGTCGATTCCCTCACAATCAAATCCGATGACCACCTGCCTATCCACCGGAGGATCAATAAATTCAGGTGGTAATTGGGAAGCATGGGTGACAATATGGATAGGGACCACTGGAAACTCAGATTTACTGTCTGAAGGACATAATAAGAATACTAGCGATTATTTGTAGGAAACTCTGGATGGTCAAAGTTATAGAAACCATTAATATAATGAGAAATAGCATAAAATAAGGAACGACAGATGATATGGAATATATATACACATATTGCATTTAACAGAACAGAAACTGGATAAAATAATGAACACCTGGTACAGGTTAAAGTGACAAAATATTCGACCAGTAAAAGAAGTTTTGATCCTTCTTGAGTTATGAAAGATCATATTTAGTTAAAAATTGTTAGTTATTTATTAATATAAATTTGTTTTCAAATTGTTCATAACAAATTCAAGAAATTGTAAATAAAAGGTTAATGAAGCTACATGTTTACAATATATGTTTTTGCATGGAACTTCTAATGCCCTCTATATCCATTATCATGTTTACAACATATGACAGAGGATTGAAACAAGTTAATAACAGTTGTTAAATAAGTTTCTTTTATCTTGTTCCTTTCGAGTCAACCATTTTAGCTCATTGCTGTATTACAGCAAAAATCACATTGATGTCAACTTCCAATGCAGGTACTTTCTTTAGTAGGACCTGATGCATCAAATGTCAATTTATTGTTCAGCTGCAATGAAGCTTCTTTGTTCTCAATCAATAAAATGAAAGGTAGTGCAGATGTGTTCAGGTTTCTACTTTGGTCCTGTTGAAAATGTCAAATTTCACCTTCAAACTATTCTCTCTCTACTCATATCCACAATAAAACCAACTACCATAGATGAGTCTTTTCCACAATGATGCTGATCATTGAAGGCAAACCTAGCATCACTGCAGATGTCATTTCAATTTCTTTAATGTGGAATGAAATTTCCATCAACAGTTCCAGTAAAAAAACCCTATCAACAATCGCAAATTTCCCGGTCTACCTATGTCAAATCTACAACAGGATATGCATACATACGTCAAAAAGTAAACTTTCGCAAAAATTACTCATATATAATGATCAAAATCTCCAATTTATGAAACCCCAGGGCATATAGCGTAAGAAAGAAGGCATGGAACAACTGAACAGACCATGGATTCAGAATTAGGATCCTGAAAGATGAAAACTAAGCGAAAACCCAAAGACATAAGTAGAAAATACGAGACAACGACGATCAGAACAACTCAAATAGAGAACAAGAGAAATCAATAGCACAAAAGAGCAGCGCAAAATGCGATAAGCAAGTCGCAGGAACGATCAGAGGAACGAGGGGAGTGAGCCTGAAGAACCTGGATCGATCGGGAGAGGAACTTTAGCCAGGTTAAGGAGAGGATCGGAAGCCATCGCGATCACCGCGAGGGTTTCGAGAAAGATAGGAGGAGAAGCGTTGTCGATCTTAAAAGGGAAACGGAGTCACGCCGCGGCTTGCAGTCGGAAGCGGACGCCTTCGTGGGATGCGTCGGTCCGCTTAGAAAGAGGTGGGTACCACAGCATATAGTTATTGGATATGCGCCACCTCGGCACCCTGCGCCTCGCGCACCGGATCTCCGTATACCAACGGATTCGGCTCATCTCGCACACAGCTCCGAAATATGATGTCGATGCTCCATTAATGGATCATTTGAATCCGAATCCGATCAGATTATTTCCAGCACAGTTCGGAGCAATTGGATGGCGTCCATAAACCAACGGATTCGGGTCGAGTCTCGTATGCAGCTCCGAAATGGATTATCTCAATCCGATTCCGGCAAGCTTATCTTGGGGTCATTTGGCGTCAATTAAACGCACATTATGATGTGTCAACCACGTTAGAAGATTAAGTGTCAATTTGACTTATGGTTTAAGACATTAACGTAGTTATTGACCAAAATTATTAGGATTGGTTGACTTTTCGGTGTGGCTCGATCAAATCACCCTTCGATTTGGATCTCTTAGGTCTCTCTCTCTCTCTCTCTAAATGGAGCGATCAAGCGGAAGCCCCCGAGAATTGCCAAGAAAATAGAGGGAAAAGCTCAAAAGGAAGAAGGGAGGGAGGGAGAGAGAGAGAGGGAGAGAGGGATGTGGGAATCGATATGCTTGACGCTCATGGCGACGGCGGGGAACAACATCGGCAAGGTCCTCCAGAAGAAGGGCACCGTCATCCTCCCTCCCCTCTCCTTCAAGCTCAAGGTTTCGATTCTTCATTCCCCTTATATTCGCCTCGTCTGCAAACCCTACAATCGAATCCAGTTTTTCGGCGCAATGTTATTCCCATCGTGTCATGCTTCTTGAATTGAGTATAGATTGGTTTGACGTTTGTATCTTTGGGGAATCCCTTCGGGATCCGAAGTGCAAGTCCTCCGATTTGTTTGACCTTCTTTACGTTTTTTTCTTTCCCCAACCCGCAGGTGGCAGGAGATGCCGTTAGAGTTTCTTGGATTGTGTGTTTTATCTCTGGCTATGTTGATCTTTTGTGCGATAGCTTGCCGGAAATGATTGTTCGTTTGGTCGCTCAATATCCCCGATTGATCTGCAAACCTTGCAACCGAATCCTGTTTTCGGTGACATTTTTTTCCCATCATGTCGCAAGCGATCAAGAAACATCTTGGATTCTTGAATTGATTAGAGGTTGGTTTGACGTTTGTGCCTTTGGGGAACCCTTTCGGGGATCGGAAATGCAAGTACTCCCATCCGTTTGAGCTTCTTTCCGTTTCATTCTCTTCCCAAACCGCAGGTCTTAGGAGACGCGGTTAGGGTTTGTTGGATCGGAAATGATGCTTATGTTTCGTTTCTCAATAATGATCTTCGTCGGTCATTCAAGATGGGTGGCCGCTCCCGGATGCTTCTTGATGACGGTTTCGGGGTTTAGAATCGTTGATAGATCTGTTTCTTTGATGGATCTTGATGCGTATCTTTTGATTTGCACAATATTGTTCGTAAGACATGAGGTCTCACAATCAACCTTGAGATGAATGGTGCCACTCAAATGTTTTTGTTCAAATTTCAGCTATTCCCTCCAATAATCTCTTTTCAAGTCTGCTTTGGGATGTCTTAAGAGGCCCTCATCTAATTCTTGTAGAGATAAGCATGATAGGTTTCTTGTCTGGATTCGGTTGATATGTTATGAACATGTAAGTTTCTTGACAAGATTTTCTTCTTATACCCTATCCATGAAGCATTTCTTCTGTGCCACTTTTTTTCCTTTTCTAAAGCAAGTGGCATATTTCACATAATAAATTTCATCTTTGCATATTCACATTGTTATACGAGTTTGCTCTATCATTTTATACTCTTCTGTCTTGCACTCCAGGATACATTAATTTGCTCATGTTTGGTTTCCTGTCATTTGAATTTTAACATTTAGATTTGCATTTTTTTGGTATGTTATTGATCAGATAGAGTTTTTGTTTATAAAATGCAAAGTATAAACAAGTATGACCTGAATTGCTTTCTCTTTTTGCTTTTAGGTGATCAGCGCATATATTTCAAACAAATTGTGGGTTGTAGGATTTCTTATGGATATATCTGGGGCTATTTTGATGCTGAGGGCATTATCTCAAGCTCCGGTGAGTTGATTTATGCATCAAGTTTCCATCTTTCAATCAATATCTCTATAAAATGGATTAAACTTTATTTCTGTATTATCTGATTCTTATATGTCATGTCTGTTTGTTTCCCCTTTTTCTTGATCTTATTTTTGATTGACATGTACCTTTAAGCTAGCACTTATGCATTTAAAAAAAAGTGAATGAGCACCTAAATATAGCAATTCCAGATAGCATCTTAGCCTAGTGCCCTAATGTAGAGGCCACAATCTGCCCCATCCATTGTGCATATTGTTTGTGATCTATGGTATGACACTCATTTATTTAATGTTTAATGTGCTTTATGTGCACCACAATGTGATCAAACAAGTGTTCCTCGATTTTTTTTTCTTATTTTTGACAGTATTTGGAAATGACATCTTTTGTTTGTTTTGTTAATGAAATTTGTTGGTTCTTCACTCTCATGTTAACTAATTTGTGACTTAGTTCAATTTCTCTGCTTGCATGAAATAATTTGATAGTTTTATTCTGATGACCATTAATTGGGCCAGTAGATATATTTGTAGTATAGATTTCAAGAGGTTGGATCCTTTTTTTTTCGGAGGTTGTAAAAGTATATGTAAGAGAAACGGTTGGGTTGGCGCATGATCTTCCTAACAGTGAGGTCTGTGGAGGGTTGATGTATGTAGCCTTGGCCTTAAAGCTTCAACATGAAAGGTGTTTCCATGATCAGAGGGCTGCTCACCCAGGTTACAAGGAAGGAATCTTAACACCCGTAGTTTAGAAGGCTGTTGTGGATGTCCGCTTTATTAGACATACATTTGATTGTCAAAATGAAAATGAATCTCACTGCAAATGTTACTGCACAAAGCCATGTTTTTATCTTCCTGCACATATTAGTAGAATATTGTTGACATTCATTTTGCAGGTTTCTGTAATACAACCAGTTTCTGGCTGTGGGCTTGCTATACTTTGTGTTTTCTCTCATTTTTATCTCAAAGAAGTGATGAATGCTCTTGACTGGGTGGGGATTGCATTGGCTGGTGCTGGCACAATAGGTAATGGAAGTTGATAAGAATCCTCATATTGGTTTGTTATTATTCTATAACAATAATGACAACAAGTTGTTAGTTAGTTATTTATTCTATCTTCTCATAAACGCTTAATATGAGTTTCTTAAGATGCCATTTCTTTCCTTCTAAAATTTGTAGAATAGTTAAAGGGAGCCAATTTAGAAACTTGTAATACATTAAGATTAAACCTTCCAGATAAATTTCCTCCCTGAAAAGTCAGTGCTAATCATAGCCTAAGTCTTTGAGAATTCAGTATGTATCATTCATAACATCACTTGATTTATTGTGCGCAAAAATAATTGGGTCTTATTTTACTATACAATTTATTTTTCGAAGCCTTTTGCAGAAACAGCAAATAATATTTAATATTTTCTGAAATAATAATGTATACAATTTCTGGTTAGATCCATATATTTATCTATATGTAGGTTTTCCTTTGTGGTAAACCATGTAATTTTTGTATGTTGTGTTTCATGATTCACATCATTTTCCGAGTCTTATTTGAAAGCAGTATTTTACGGTCTTGAATAGCTTTTTCCAATATATAGGACCTTCAGTAGAGATCACCAAGTGCCTACTAATTATACTGTTATGGCAAAAGATGATTCCAGTATAAGTTGTTGGATTTGTCTGTATTATTGTTGCAGGAGTTGGCTTTGGAGGGGAGGAGCAAAATGGTTCAATAGTCTCTCTTTTCCACTTACCTTTGATGGGCTTCTCGGTTGCCTTGTTGTTTGTAGGTATCATGCTCTGTACACCACCGTTCAGCATTGCTAGGAAAAGATTTGTCCTTCTTATAAATAGTGAGGATATCTTAGTTTCTTTGTGTGCGACGGGACTCCCTATAACTAGTGTTTATTGATCCAGTGGGTGGTGATTGGGACCATTGGGTGTCCCTGCCTTATGTTTATGTTCTTATGATTTCAATCGTTGCATGTTTTTTGTGCACTAACACTCTTTGCAACCTTGATTTGCTGCTCGTGTTTATGATCTATGGCAAACACTAATGGTCATGGAATTCTATACAAGTGGTAGTTTGTGGACCTTCCATGCGGAAACCCTCTTTCCCCTTTCTCCTTATCTGAAGACGGATTTAATGTACATTTTGTGATCTATTTTTTGAAACTGTTTCTTCTGTCTTATGGCATTATAGTATTGTTTTGATAAATACTTCTTGACATCACATCTTTTATCTGGTGTCATGGCTGCTTAGGCCTAGCAATTGGATGTGATAAGAGTTGACAAGTAATTGTAGTTGCAATTCACACAGTCTCAGAATAGATATATGGCCATATGCTGTAGGCATCTTTATCACTGTAGCTATGTTTGTCGTTGCACTACAAGAGATTAAATGTGAAAGTCAAGGTATTCTTTTTTTGTTCTTTATTGGGGATGGGATTTGTCTCATTAGTTAGTCTTTATGCTCATGCTTCAGTATAATACTTCGAGTGAATAAAATTAGAATGAATGTAGTGCTTTTGTTGTCTTGGGTATCGAAATTTATTCAATTAACCCTTGATGGTTCGCATGGCAATTCAGGCTCTTCTGGATACATGGCTGCGCATTTACAAGAGGCGAAGGCAAGATCAAGAACTGGTAAATTCTCTTATGCCCTTCTGCTACTGAAGTAAGCACTGTTTTTAGTTCCTGCTCTTTTTCTTTACCTTCCTTCCTATTTGTTTTTGTATCAATTTGATCGTTGTGACATCTAATGTAATCATCTTAAGCACAGATGCATTCTGAAGTCATAGAGGAAATAATATTTGGCTTGGAATCGGGCATTTTATTTGGGTGATGTTCCTTTAACCTTTTACATCCTGCCATTGGTTTAATTTTGATGCATTTTAATTTTTTTTCCTTTTATGTTACATGCATATAATCCACAGAAAATTTTGCTTTAGACAGGAAGAAAGTTATTACTTGTTTATACAAAATATGCAATTTCCATTGCCAGAAGCGTCAGTGCATTGGTTGTCCTCTTGCATTCTTTGTCATTTCAGTTCTTAAAGTATTGGGACCACCTGTCCGTCTTGAATTCCATACATGTTCTTGAATACTGTTTCTATATTATGTTCTTGAACATTCTGTTAAGGACATAAGTTCAGTATATTCCAGCTCGATATATGGAGAGGAATGTGTAAATATATGTGTCCCATCCAAACTCATAGTGTCATTCCAAATTATACTGTTAAATTTGAGTTATTTTTAATTATTGAGCCTCATATAACAATTGGTATAACTTAGCTTTGAGATTGCAATTAGCAAATACTAAAACCATGCTGGTAATTTACAGGATGGCATCTGTTATATCAAAGATGGGCTTTGTATTTTCAGAGCAGGGCTTCTCAAAGATCGTGGTACCTATATGCATTTCCATCAGCATCTGCTGCAGTGCTACTGGATTTGTTTATCAGGTAATTTCATTAAATGCTTTCAGCTACATCAGTTTGGTTCAATTCTTTATTAGTTTATATCAATATGGGCCAAATTAATCACTTGTTATACGGCTAGCTGTCCCATCAAGTTGAAACAATTTCACTTGAGTTATATGGACTGACGAGATTAAAGATGAATATTTGTTGGGAAAGTTTTTTTGGGCATCAATTATTTTCTCTCAACTTCATATCATGGACCGCTGATGAGGCTCTTACAATCCAGTGATGTGGGTCAAAGTTGTTTCTACTTTCTACAAAGGGTGTGACAGAATAGATCCCTGATTTTACAAGTGCTTTACTTTTCTGATGCCCATTAGCTTGTAGATTTTGCACACTTCTAAAAAGAAGATAACTGGTCAATCTTTTGTGTTGCAATATCCATTTGGCATATTGAAAGTCAAACTAAGCTCCACACTGACATGAAACTTATTTATATAGTTCAACTGATTGTAGTCTAATATATATGGATTCTGACAGACCCGAGGCCTGAAGCATGGAAGGGCTATTGTGGTATCCACATGTGCAGCTGTGGCATCAATTGTTACTGGTGTTCTGGCTGGTATGCTTGCTCTGGGCGAACACATGCCTACTTCTCCTGTTGCCCGTGTCACTCTCTTGCTTGGATGGTAACGTCACTAACTGTAGATGAATTTTGTTTGATGAAGTGTTGTTCTTTGATTGAGATACTTTGTTCTTTCTGTTGGAGGGGGTTTCAATATATGTTCTCTAACTGTTTGCAGGCTCTTCATTATTCTTGGGGTAATTCTCCTTGTTAGTTCAACCCGATTGATGGCACTTCTACCTAGGCCTATCCGGCGCCATCTGAGAAGCAACCTTGAGAAAAATCAGAATCTCAGACGATCGGGTTCGGTACGTGCCAAGGATCCTAGCCCAAGTGCAGTAATTCAAGCATCCACGCTGCATCATCTGGTAACTTCTCCGGCAAAAGAGAAGGCGTAGCAGTCATGAAACTAGTTAAGAAGAACACATCGATGACTGTTTCTTACTTCTCGGGCAGCGGTCGGCTTGATTTTAAATGCAGCATTGAGCTTGTAAGCTTTGCTGCAATTCCCTACCAGGGATGTAGTCTAATGGGCTGTGTTGTTTACTTACTGGTCTTCATATTGTATTTTTCATTTGTTTTGTATGCCCCTGTTATCTAGATGACCATTTTTGCACTGGTCTTGTATGCCATTTTTCTACTAAGATTTTTCTATAATTGAACTGTTCTTTTTTCAATTCAGACTATCCTGCTTGGCTTCGAAGATGAGTTCTCTACTAATAATTCCTCATCTCAAAATGTTATCTTTATTTCTCTCAAATAGTCTGTCTCAAGCAGGGAGATGGAGACCAAACTTGGTCTTTCCAGCCGCAAACAAAAAAAAAAGAACTCAATTTTCCAATGCTAAAAGAATTATCTGTAATCCATTTGCATTGAAATTTACAGGAACAAATAATGTTGTACGTCAGATTCCTGCACGGACAACTGCCTTTGATGGTAATGCAAAAGAATTCAATAACTAACTCTGCTTCACCTTCGCCAACAATAACTAACAAAAGAATTCAATTCACTTCTGCTTCCTAAGGGGTTCTTATTCTTGGACCAGTTTATGTGGGCCACCAAGCAATCACCTCACCTCTAGGGTTTGGGAAGAGTCAGCGAGACTATGGGCGGGGTGGGAATGCCCATGTACTGAAGCCTGGGGGACAGCCTGAGCCTGGGGCTCGGTCGCGGCGACGGGATCGGGACCGGGACCTTGTTCGCAGCAGGCGAAGCGACCAACCTGGGCGACAGGTTCACTTGCTCGAGCGCCTTGGATTGGAGATCCGCCGGGTAGTCCCGGACGCAGCCGATGCGAGCCCCCGCGCCGGTGGTCCATCTGCACGACAGCCGCCTCCCGAGGTCGAACGCCATTGCTGCCTTCTCCCTGCTTGCGTCGCTTTGCTCCTTTGGTTCCGTAGGTTCTTCGTTCGCGATTTCGTCTTCGCTCTTAGCCTTCTCCTCCACCGCAGCAACAACCGCTTCGACTGCGACCTCAACATCGTCATCCTTCTTGTGTGCAGGGAACTCATCGTCATCGACGGAGCACTTCTGAGAAGCAAAAGGCACGAGTGGGTTGGTTAAATGCCCCAGGTATGAATGATTAGGTATCACGCAAACGATTAGATCTGCTCTGAAATGGTGCACGGTTCGTGTGGTAGGAGCCCTCTTCGGTGTTCATAAGATGCAACATCAGGGAAGAAGATGGATTTACCTTGACATTGGTGAGGTCTACATGGTTGTCCCCAAGGAAACTAATGAACTCCCTAAAATTATCTTCTGTCGGGAGGTAGTGTCCGCTGTACGGCCATATAGCCTGAGGCAATCATCAAATTGTACCAAGAGTTTTACATCAGCCTCAACTTTGGCTCCATCTCAACATAGGTGGTCTGCAATTAGGCAAATCATACCTCGATTCTGCCTTCTTTGGCGACCAGCCTTCCTGCAGCTGTCGTAGCTCCCCCAGCTAAAAAGCTCGAGTGTTGGAATGTGCCTTTGTTCTTCTGTTCATCCACAAAAAAGTTTGCTTTAGGAGGCTGAGCTCATAAGTATGAACAGTTAGTTCCAAGCATGGATATGATGTGCACCTTCCCCACATACAGTGCTCTTGATGTGCTGAGCACAAAGATCCACTTGCAACCTTCAGTGGTGTTCACCGGCATTCCACTTTGTTTGTAGACGAGCTTCCCATTCTCCACGATGACTTCGTATGCTTCCCTCTCTTTCTGCAGGGTGGTGAACACAGTACAATGTATGGTCAGATACACCTTCGCATCACTCCACCAGATAAGGTCACAAGGAGAGCTTACCGGACCAAGATAGCTGATGCACTGCTTTTGAAGCTTGCTTCTTGGGCACCTCTCCAGATTTACTTCTCTTCCGTCTCCGACGTCCAACCTTCACATTCGACCAAAGGAAGGAACAGGTGAGCATTTCTCACTGAAAGACTTGTGTCATTTCTGTGCTTACCAGTAGAAAAATGGTTGTGTGCTTTCGCTTCCAGACCAGACATCATAATACAAATGCAAGTTGTGCCCATAGCGATGCCGGGGATCAATCTGCACGGTGCCCGGTTGTGGATTAGATTACCATAAAGCCATCTCTCTGTGCTACCAAGGAAGAGGATACTCACGGCTTCTAACCAATGTTGCAGTGCTAGCTTCTGAGCCTTTTCATCTTTGGAGAGGCCCTTACCGACCTGAGAAAAATGGATGCACACACATATCATATTGATTGGATATACATTGGAACAATTATATAGCTTATGCGTCATGACATATCAATCCGATCGATTACCCTGGCTGCTCTTCTTTTCGCTCTTGCCCATTTAGAGACTGCAGGTTCTGGCTTCTCGACGTCGAAGAACAAGATGGAACTACGCTTGAGAGATGCGAAATCCAGTGCCTTCCACCTGCAAAAGGGGATTGTTTTTCTTTTTGAGGTAAAACGAGAACAGAGATCTTCTTCTAGTTTTTGACTTGTGCCAGGTGAAGTTGGAGACGCACCAGAGTTCCTCCACCACCACCGCACAATCTGCTAGGTTTCTTCTGGTTCGGTAGCTCTTGTAGACCTTCTGCAGCTTGGTTGCTGCAGCGTCAAGCTCGCTCGAAGGCCGAGGGGAAGAGAGCTCGACGAGCTGTTGCGGGAGCTTCACATGGGGCACCGCAAAGTTCATCGGCACCTTGAGACAAGATGGCTGCAACGTAACATCATCATCATCTGCGGCTTGTTCTCCGATGGGAACGGATGCGTCGAGCTTTGGTGTCTCAGGTTCCCAGTTCCTGAAGCTTAATGATCTCTCCGTCACGGCGTCATCGCACGCACCAGAGACCATCCTGTTCGACGAATTGCTCCTTCCGAAACTGAGTGATCTCAAAATCCTATTGGCCTTCTTTTCACCGAGGCTAATGGATCCGGCTGCAGCAAACCAATTCCACAAGGGCACGGAGAAGGATAAGCCCATGGAAGTGCTGCCCCTGTTAGATTACAAAGGTCCAACCACAACAACCATGTCACGGAGCAGTAAAGCCAGCATCATCGCATCTCCGACAAATAGATCAGTAGATGGAAGAGGCAGAAGAAAGAGGGAGCGGAACAAGCTTAGTTCAACGTACCTAGCAGATCACAGAAGGAACCCGACTGCTCGGATGAGAAGAAAGCTGAGAAGGTATTGGTGTTGCACGCCTCTTACTCGCCATTTATATATGCATAAAAGAAACTCACCATTGTTTATTGTAATCCGAGATGCAGGTAAGGAGGACGATGCCACTGAGCAGTGCTCCGTTCCTGGAATGAGCTCTGTGAAAACTCAACTTTCCATCTCCTTCAAAGGAGAGAGAGAGAGAGAGCACAGCTTTTTTGAAGCCTGTGTTGGATTAAATTATGGCTGCTGCATGACTAACCATCCCCACTACCCAACTTGCTTAGATTTTATATGACCATTTGAGAGATGCGCTGTTGGATTTGTTTTGCTTTCAAGTACGGTATCATCCACTTGAGACTCACTTTCTCCTTTATATATGTGTGTATATATGGTTTGCTCTTAAAATCTCTTAAGAAGCATTACAAGGATATATAAGATTATATGAAGCTGACTATTTAAATTGTCTGCTGGCAGGGATTGACCATTGACTTTTTAGTGCCCACAGGAGGTAGGCGTTTCTTCCTTGCCAAAGAAAAGGATGATTTCAGCTCCAAGCATACGTAATCAGATAAGTCCTTTTGACTATATATATATATAGTATACAGCATGAGTATATGTATAATAAGAACTCATGCATTCACATGCCTTTTCTAGCATTAAAGGAGCTCATCAACTGGATTCAATGAACTAATTTCAACTGGGCAGCTGCCCCCCTTGACTTTGAAGAGGTCTTAAGTTACTCCCACAGTACAGCAATGGTACCATATCTTCTTGAATAATACTGCAGTGGTCTTTTATAATTTCCAACCAAAAAAGTAATTGTTTATTCATTATTAAAAAATATTTAAATTATTTATTGTACAATGAAAGAGAAGAATTCTTTTCTTTTTTTTGTGGTTACTGTCTCATTCATTCCCTTCTACATGTCTCCTCTTTGCTTCTTCCATCTTTTATAACATTGTAAAAGCCACATTTATGATATTGGTTTAATTTACTGGAAATTAATTTAACCTATGGTTTGACTAGTTATACAGGAGAGCAAACAAGAGGCCAACCTATCTTCTCAATAGGAGAACAAAAGGCTCATGTGTCTGTGGGACATGGAACGGAGGTTCCTTGAAGCTTCACGGCTGCGAGCTCTCTCGTCAAAGAACAGCAGATCTCTCTCGGGAAAACAACAGAGTAAGACAAACAGGGAGTTGAAGGCCGAGAAAAAGATTCAACACTGGATTACATATTATATTATGTGGATTGCTCGGTTCTGCACATGCAAGCGTCCAAGAATCGAAAGAGCATTGCCACCGGAAATGCGCCTACTGTCTTTTTGACCCATATGCGGAGCTTGAATGCAGAGTCTGCGACCGGTGAGCTCGCTCGCTCGCGAGCTTTCAGCGGCGGAAAGGAGAAGTTGACACGTAGCCTGGTCAAATACCATGTCTTCTTCGGACTGCAATCCTGTGAGTACGTGTTGCCGTCCTCTCATTTTTAGGCTTGTTTGGGGTCATTCCGCTGCTTCCCAGAAAAACCAATGAGATTGTGCGTGTGGGGTGAAGGAGACGGGCACGGTTGGTAGCTTTCCCCGCTGTTTCTTCTCCTTCGATTCCGAGAAGGTCGACTGTGCAGCAGGAGGGGTTTCATATCCGGGGAAGGAGGAGGGCGGAAAGGATCCCCCGTCCTCCACGTTACTTCTTCAAGATCCGTGCACCAATTGCACGATTCTTAAAGCAGAGATGTCGAAGGTGACCGGGGTAAGCGTGACGGAAGTCTTTGACGTCCCCTTTTAAGATACGTGCATGGGCACATCGCATGCTGTCCGTTATGCCGCGTCGGTTGCACGAATTTTAAAGCAGAGATGTCGAAAGGTCCTCCTCGTAATGGATGTGGACGTGAAGGATCATGATGAACGAGCCCTTGACGTTCGTTCTTTAGGATTCGTGCAGGCGCAACATCGCACTTAGGTGTGCAGCGTTACCCGCACGATTTCTAAAGCAGAGATGTCGGAAGGCCTCTCCCGGCAACGGATGGATGCAAAAGGTAACGGAAGTCCTTCACGCTCCTCCTTTGAGATCCGTGCAGTGGCACACACGTCCAGTCATTAGAAATCCGTGCAGGGGGTACCCGAGATAAATGTCGATGGTCTTCCGACGTGGGATGCGAATGTGAAAGATCTAAGTTTCCTGCTTTACGATCCGTGCAGACGCACACCGCACTTCGCTATGCCGTGTAGCTCGCACGATGTCTGAAGCGGACACGTCGAAGGTCTACCGACGACGTTCTTGCTCCAAGATCCGTGCTGGGTGATGGCACCTTGTCAAACCTCTGCACGATTTCTAAAGCAGAGATGTCGAAGGTCTTCCACCCGCGTTAACGTAGAAGGATCCCAGTAAGCAAGTCCTTCACGTTTTCGCTTTATGATCCGTGCAGAGGCGCACCGCACTGATGCGGTCAGTTGCACGATTTCCAAAGCAGAGATGCTGAAGAGCAAGTCCTACACGTTTTCGCTTTATGATCCGTGCAGAGGCGCACCGCACTGATGCGGTCAGTTGCACGATTTCCAAAGCAGAGATGCTGAAGAGCAAGTCCTACACGTTTTCGCTTTATGATCCGTGCAGAGCCACACCGCACTGATACTGCCAGTCGCACGGTTTACAAAGCAGAGATGCTGAAGAGCAAGTCCTTCACGTTTTCGCTTTATGATCCGTGCAAAGGCACACCGCACTGATGCTGTCACTCGCACGGTTTCGAAAGCAGAGATGCCGAAGAGCAAGTCCTTCACGTTTTTGCCTTACGATCCGTGCAAAGGCACACCGCACTGATGCTGTCACTCGCACGGTTTCCGAAGCAGAGATGTTGAAGAGCTAGTCTTCCACGTTTTCGCTTTATGATTCGTGCCAGAGGCGCACCGGCACTGATGCAGTCAACTCGCACGATTTCCAAAGCAGATACGCTGAACGTCTCCCGACAACGGAAGTAAACAGGACGGAACCCGGAAAAGAAGTGCTTCATTGGGTTCCTGCTTTAAAATCCGTGCAGGGGCCATCGCACTTCGTCGAAGGCCATGCACGATTTCCGAAGCAGAGATGTCGAGCTTCTGTGGACTGGGATCTGATTACAGTTTATCTATATTTCCATGATTCGATTCATCTGCAGGTATCATCAAAACATGCAAACGTTCACGGCATTGTGCTCATCTTCCACCTCCACGCAAGGAAAGAAACAGATGGTCCTTAAACTAAGCTCATCCGCTGCATAAAGCTAAGGGTCAAAAGAAGAGAGAGAGAGAAAGAGAGAAAGAGGAGGAAAACGATACCCCATATCACTTTTTGGCAACCTTATTCCTGGCTGCTCGAGCAGACTTAGAAAACGAAGCGGCAGAGCAGGAGGCGGCAGATCCGCCGAACGCTTTCTCGTTCTTATCTTGGGTAAATGCCATGTTCATCTCTTCCAGAATCTCATTGTATCTGTTCTTTCGCTCTTCAGTGTTGATGTGCTCCACTATGGATAGCCCCGACAGATCATCTCCCAGGAACTTGTCGATTACCTTGGAGCACCGAGGAAAGAAATGCATCCCAAGTTGCACTGGACAGTAACGTTCACACAGATCATTTACAAAATACAGAGTATCATGCTATCGACATGCGCTAAGAAGGTGGCTCATCTAAATGCCTAAGTTTCTAGATGGAATGACACTGCTTAACAATTCAAGATGATGTCTGAGCAAAAGTCGCAACTCGAAATATTGTTTAGGTCACTGACGCTTACGTATTGAGTTTGAGTCAAATGCAGTGTTTCAAAAAAAGCTGCCACTGTGCATGTCTTTCATGTCACTACTGGAGTTGTGCAGCATGTTTCCAATATAAGAAAACTGAAAGAGTTGTGCAGCATATTTCCGATCTAAGAATCTATGTAAGTTAGCTGCTAAAACTCTCATCCAAAACTAAGTATCCAACACCTGCATAATTACATGGTTGATTTTTTTACCGAATAAGGGGGTCGCAAATAACTGACAACATTTTGTACGGGGCAGAACAGGACAGCTGATAGCATTTTGTTGGCCCACAAACGGGTTATGAAAGCTGGGATGGGATGTCGATATTTTTGTCGACAGTGAAATAGTAACACGATAGATGGATTAGTTAAGCAAGAAGCAATTCAGAAATCCACTATGTGCTTAAAGTCAGTGATGCAGAAAATATTGATCTTCTCTTTTTTTTTGGTCGTGCAGTAACTGGAGAGATATGGGGCAGCATGTTGAAGTTTTGTCAGGTGAAGAGCGATAAATAAAAAGACTCGAATCAAAATCTGAGAAGATTTAATAAGAACTGCAGTAGAAAATCAGAATTACTCCTTTTGCAGCACTTTTGATCGAAAGGAATAGGAGGTTGTTTGGAAAGGAACTTAGCAAGGAAGATTGTCTCATGGTTTCTACCAAAAAACTGATATTGATATAACTGATCCAGTGGATGCTTGGATAGTGTTCAATGTATGCAGCTGTCTCCTGCTGGTCTAAACAAGTGGGTTTTGTATCTTAAATGAGTTTTTGAGAAAAAAAGATAATTACTTGCCCAGAAAAGGTACCTGTCTTTGTTAGAGCTTCCATCCGCGAGAAGTCCTTTTCTGTCATTTTAAAAGATGCTTTTACCACATCCTCGGCTGACCTCTTGTTTCCAGAAATGAGATTTGTCAAGCAACTTGACTTGAATCTTAGTGTGCCATCCACATTAGCATTGTTCATGGCAGCTTTTGCTTCCGTCGGAAATAAGCTCTCTGCTAGCCAAACTGCATTAAGAAGAGGAAATACAGCTGACCCCCCTCTCATAATATTTCAAGAAAACGGCAAAGGAAAATACTTTCTACACCGGTAAAATTACCTCTGCTTTCGAGGTACAATAACCTCTCTTGCAGATTATCACTGATCATCTCGACTGGAACTGAAGTTACTTCCATGAATGAATCTCTCATTTCAGCTTGTTCTAGCATCTCGATGCATAGTCGTTCCCTCGGGGAAGGTTCGCCTTGTTCGGTTGACCTATAATAGTCTGTAGATCTGGTAAGCCTCTTGGAGATTTGAAGAGCTGTCCTTCCATCTGATGTGTGGTCAAAAGGGCGAGCTCCCATCGTCAGCAAGGACATTATGATTTCAGGTTCTTTACGCATTGCAGCAATGTGGAGCACCGTGTAATGTCTGTGGTCTCTGCCATTAACGTCCGCAAGCCCAAGACTCAGAAGCTCTTTTGTAATTTTAGAATCACAATAAGCGACCGCATAATGTAGAGCCTTTGCATTGTCAAGAGTGGTACCTCCCTCCTCCAGAAGCAATTTGACTAATTCGATATCATCTGAATCGAGAGCACCGTATACGCTCTTCACATGCTTTTCAGGGAATTCAAGGTTCTCTTGTCCATCCAATCCGAAGTTTGACCGGGACTGCTTAATCTGCTCGACAATATCTGGGGGCAACTTTTTATTTAGGGCTACAAAATCGATATCGGACTGGACAACCATCCCGATGCATTTCGTAAGTAATCTCTGACACAGCTTATTGTTCAAATTTGCAACCAATAGAATCATCAGAATGTCATCTGTTGCTACTTTCTGAAGAATATTGAGGAGCTGCCGCTGCAATGAATGATTTCTTATGTTATACATCCTTTCAAGAAAGTTGAGGATTTGGCAACCAAAAAAAAAAAGCATAAACTTGATTGTTGCTGAAAATGAGACGATCAAACAACAATTCATGATGACATGCCTTACAAAATTGCTGGAAATTGGAAAATATGTCAAGGATGCATCACCAGAATATAGAAGGGAAGGTACCTACTCTCTTTAATGGAAAATCCCAAAGTTATTGCTTCTAAATGTCCGATGAAAAGAACTTATGATAGATGTGCTCATCAGTTTTATATCTGCTGAGGATTTCTCGTTGTTATCTGCAAATAGGTTGTTGGGTACACCGAT
Organism: Musa acuminata AAA Group; assembly: GCF_036884655.1. Classification (NCBI taxonomy): domain Eukaryota; kingdom Viridiplantae; phylum Streptophyta; class Magnoliopsida; order Zingiberales; family Musaceae; genus Musa; species Musa acuminata. Next base: position 3,642,815 of record NC_088356.1, read on the forward strand.
TATATCAGAGAAGGAAGCAGGGATTTATAGTTGGAACTCCTCATAATAATCAAAAGAATTTTTATTGCACAATTTGAAGACGAGGAGTGGATAGATCTACAGATTGACAATGCTAGAACACCAACAAGAACATTGAATCAAAATTCAATCTCGAGCAAAATGTCGATAACAAAATTCCACTACAATATTCTGAAAGTCTTGTACTTTACTTCTAAGAACAGGATGAATCTGTTCAATTTGTCTTTAGTTCACAAGTATTCAGTACACCTGAACAGCCTACTAAGTAAAATCATGAAATTAGGGATTAATTTGTATTTGACACATCGGAATCTACTTCAGGAATTCAAGGATGGTGTGTAGCACTGGACAATCAATCAAGCTACTGATAGAAGCCACCAGATGCCACAAGGAATACTGTAGTAGAGAAGCAAAGGCATGCTGACCCACGATTCAGAACAAAGAAGCGAATCAAGCCATTATCTACATCTCTAAAAGCAATCGATCCATTGGTTACCTGAAAGAGGCTAACGAGCTCGTTGATCTCGAAGGTGGAGGCAGCATGGAGGACCTGGAGCATGAAATGAACGGCAGGCCAGCAGGCCTCGTGGCGGCAGCAGCCCTCGTCAACGCACTCAGCCACGCCCCGAGGCAGCTCCTCCAGCCGGCCGGTGTAGACGTACTGGAGCACCGCCTCCAGTGCCTCACACCCGACCTCGAAGCCGTTCACCATCTCGCCGAGCTCGAGCGCCGCCGCCCCGCCCGCGAACTTGTCACGGAAGAAGGGGCTTCGGGCCGCAAGGAGGCAGCGGTGGACAGGCACCACCCGCGGGGGCTCGCCGCCCGAGGATCGGACGGTGATGCGGGCGTCGGAGCAGAAGGAGAGGCCGGGGGAGCGGAGGAGGAATCCGAGCTGCTCCGACAGGCGGCTGAGCGCGGCCACCTCGGCGGCCGCCACGGTTTGCCCTGCTACCGCCGCTGCGACTGCTACGGGGTGGCACAGGCTGCTGCTCGTCGCGTCGGAGTCGGAGAAGGGTTGGCTCGCCTCCATGGCCAAGCGGGGCTTCGGAGTTCCCACCTCCCAACCGACCAACTCAGCGAGTCCACAGTCCTCTCTCGCTCTCTGTAAATATATATCTTGTCTTACGCGGGGTTGCAAAGTGGGGTCACTGCTTGCGTGGCGGTATGTGAATGGTGGGGCGGCGGTTTAATGGCATAATATGACGCTTTGGGTCGTTACGCGATGAGACGCAGTAAACCGTCCCATCGCCTCCTTATCTTAATTATTCGTCCCAATTCGACTCGAAAAGAAAATTAAATCCAAATTAATGATATTATAACTAATTAATTATTATAAATTATTTTAAATTTTCTCTTCCTTCCTTCCTTCCAAGCTGTTGTCCTCTCGTCTCCGACGACGCCTGCTTCGACTCAGTCAATGGCCCTCAGAGAAGAGAAACAGAAAGGTCTAAAGGCAGCGATCGGTTGGAAGTGCCGATAGCTTTCAAGCGGCATTCTTCTTGAGTCAGACTCGGTCAACCCGGGGTTTGCTTGCGCCGACAGCTTCGGCCACGCACAGTTCCAAAGCATCAGTTCATGTGTCACCTCCGAGCGGTCAGACTCAGCCAAGGAAACAACCGTCGGCTGCTTTCCGTCGACGCCGGTCAGTGCGTGCGAAGTTGCCAGGAGATGGATTGCTGTCTTCCATCAATCATCTATCTGGTCACGAGCACATATTCTGCGAATGAAGAACTAAAAAAAAAAAACCAGAGTCTCTTTTTTTTTTGCTTTTTTGTTAGAAAAGTAAGAGATGAGTTTAATATAAGAAGATGGATGGGATCGAATTAGGGTTCTATGTGGCATTTGATTTTTCAAAAGCTAAATGGTGATGATAGATATGAATATTCTCATTTGTTTTTTCTTATTTCTTTGTAAAAAAGAGATTAAGATGTATAATATAAAGATTCTATGATCTTTATTATCAATAGTTAAATTTTTTGGACGATTTTTTTAGAAAAAATATTAAGTATTTCTCAAACAGTACTCCTTATTTTGGGTTTTCTTTAATAGTATATATATTTTGAAAAAATCTAAATTGTTCTCAATTTTTTTGCCTATTATAATATTTTGGACACAATAATAAAAATACTACAAAAATTACTTAAAAATATTATAAATAAGTTAGATAGAATTATACTATGATTCAAATAGGTATTTATAATAGTTTTAAGATTAATATTACCTAAATATAAATAAAAAAACAAGTTTGTTATGCTGTTTTGATCATCACAATAAAATATACTCAAAAACAATATAAATGAGTAAATTAGACTCAAAACATCAATCAAACCAACTGATGATCTTTGAGTAGGGATAACCAAAAGATGGACAATATAATACCACTTCAAATATCTTTCAATAACATTTATAGTGTTTTTTATATTTTAATAGAAATGCTATAAATATTTTTGGAAAACATCGTAAAGAAACTAACTAAAAATACTATAAATTTGTATAAATTTGGTAAAAAAAATAAAATTTTGATGAAAAGTTTTTCGGGGAGCATTTTTTGGGTATTTTAAAATTAAAGGATATTATTTTAAAGTAAATTGATCTTTTTCATGTAACTTATTTTTCAAAATTATGAATTTATTTTTCAAAAAATATACCCCATATATATATATATATATATATATATATATATATATATATATATATATATATATATATATATATATATATATATGTAAGAGGTGGGCCGCAATTGGGCTCTTTAAGCTGAGCTCAGAGGACTTTTGTTGGCCCAATCAATAGACCAACAGCCAATCATCAACCGGCTGGGGGCCCGCCTTCTAAGCCAATGATAAGACGTGTTTTCTTGTCTTGTGCCATCGACGAGACACATGACCAGCAACCGTCTCTTTCCGCAGACGTCTACATAAGGCGCCACTCGTAGGCGCTTAGGGTTCGCGGCGGGCGAAAGAAAGAAGACCGCGGAGGGAAGGAAGACAGGGTTCGAATTCATGGAGAACGTATTCCGAAGTCCCGCCACAGTCGGAACCCTAAACCCTCGGATGGGAAGCTACTCGCGCCCCATTCCTCCCCCGCGCCGGAGATCCCATCTCGACAGCGCGTCGTACCGCACTCTGGTTCGGATCTTCTCCCTTTGCCTCGACGAGTCCCTCGTCCCCAACGAAGAACCTTGCAAGGATCCGATCCTTGTGTCGGGTGCCGCTTCTCCTGAAGTCCCGAAGAGCTCGTCGGCTGGTAAAGACGACGTCGTTGATTCACATGGTGATGGAATCGTGGCAAACGAGCTTCGGCGTGATGACAGTGAGAGTGTTGAATGTGGAAACGCTACGTTTAACTCTGATTCGAAAACTGAGGGAATTGAAGAGAAATTTGGAGATGGGACTGGCGGGAATGGAGAGACGGTGAACGGCCTGGTGTGTGAACGGCCGCAAACGGAATCTGGGGACGATAAAGCCGAGGCTTCGAATTCAATGGAAGAGATGGGGCATCAGCGCGAGGAAACTGGCCAATGTGTTGATGGTGGACTTCAGGAAGGTCTGATTGTCGAATCTAAGTTAGAGACCGAAGTTTGTGTGGACGAAGCCACAGAACGTCCAGGTGATAATTTGATCTTTGATTTCCCTGAATTGGTAGAATTGCAGGACAGTATAATTGGCCTAGTTGGGGGATCACACGGTGAAGTTGCTGAAGGCGTCTCTGGAGAAAATTTATCTCAAGTCCCTGGTTCCAAGGATCAAGTCACTCACTTGGTGGATGAATCAGAACAAAGAATGAATAATGAACTGAAAGATGAATGCGTTAAAGGAGCATCGTCAGAGGTCTTGACAGATGAATTTAATGCATTAAGTGTTTCCCCAACTAGAATGTCTTCTTCTAATGAACTGCTACGTGATATCATGTTTGAAAGGAACAGGGAATGTACTAATCCATCGGCTACATATTTGTCTCCCAATGAGCAAATGTTATTTAAACCTCAGAAAAACGTGTCCAAGTCAATAAATGAAACTGCTGAAAATCATCAACAAGAGCTTTTGGGTTTCTCCATGAAACAGTTGGAAGAGAACCTGGCAGATGCATTAGTAGATCCAAACAATGTTGAAGAAATTGAAGAAGGGCAAATTCCTGGTGACTTTTGGAGTTTAAACGAGACTGAACCAGGGGTGCATCATAATGCACTTCTTCAGGATCAGAAGTTAGATGAAGGATCATGTCACACTGACTTTCTTCAAAAAGAAGGTCCTGATTGTTTCGCTAAGCTCTCCGGAAAGAACATTATGGCAAGAAATAATAAGTCGAAAGAGGATGTTCTTTTCATGGAGATCAATGAAAAGATGGATGGAAATGATTATCTTTCTTCAGATGAAAGATATTCGACTGCTGAAATGAAAAAGAGTTGTAGTAATGTGCCTGTGATGTACTCTGAGCAGCAAACAACTGCAGTGAATGCTTTTGGATCATGTGAAGAGAAGTTGACATATCAGAATAAGGAATCCATTGTTGAGGTGTGTTTTTCTGGTGTAGTATTTTCCTCCGCGAGCCCAATAGTTTTTTTTTAATATTTGCAAATTGGCTTCAGATCTTTTAACTGAAAGTTACTTTAGCACCCTTGTTGAGGTCCTTTCTATCATATCAACTTCATTTGGTGCTTGGATTGATATCTTGCCATGCTCTGGTCGCATGAAACTTAGGATATATTTGCATTTTTTGAATCCTATATTCATTAACTATATCCATTATGAGAAATGTTTCATTGTCTCAGGTCCTTGCATTGTGTAGACGGGGTGCTGTGTCCTTTATATTTAGTAGCTTCGTGAGTTTTACTCTTATACTGATTCTCAACATTATGATGAAAAACCTAATTCAAAGTATGGACTGTTTATTGTATTCATTGGAGGAGTAAGTTCACCTGAAAAATAGGTCCAACATTATAACCAACACACTGGAAAGACAGAAAAGTTTCATACTTATCACAGTGTGTGAATTTGACCGCTAGGAGGTGGGGCCTCGAGGCTTCAGCTTTTAGTTTCTGCAATTTGTTTACTAGTATTTCTACCTGTTATCCATGTCAGTGGATCTTTCTGTTAATAAAATCAGGATATTCCCAACTAATATTACTGTATTTCTTGATCCACTAATTTGTCTTCTGATCTTTTTTTATTGTTTTCTCTACACAGACTGTTAACGAGAAAATCAAGAGGAGGAGAGGTCCTTTAACTGAGGAAAGAAAAGCTAAGAAAAAGGTGAATACACTTTCCATATTGTTCTTTTCCTAATTATGAAAGTTAGCTAAAATTTAACATATATTTTTAACTGCATATCAGCAATTAATTTTGAATTAACTGTGTCAAAGAAGCATGATGTGTATCTCAAAAAACTGCAATGTTACTAATACATTCTTTTTTCTTATCCATTTGCAGAAGGCCAAGAAAAGGAAAAGAGCAGAGAAAGAGAGACAACAAGGAGTCAAGAGATTGAAGCTGCAACCGGTTGTAAAGCCAAAAGCAGTAAAGCTCTGCAACTTCTATCTGATGGGTAGATGCCAGCAGGTTGAGCTATCTATTTCTTTGGTTTGTGATTGCTTCAGTTTCACTCAAGTTCTCCATATTCATGTTGTATATATTCCATCAAACACTTATTAACTCGTAATTTTATTTGCAACTATTGTACAAATGGTTCCATTGCTAGTCAGCTCTGTAGTTCTACAAATATCTTGTTAGTGGAAGATAACTTATTATATTGTTGAGAGAACAATCCCTCCATAATTTCGTATTCACCTGATATTCATGTGATCCTCAGGGCATTTGTGGCTTCTTCATTTTGTTGAAATCATATGTTGACCTTTATATCATCTACTTAGCTACTGTTTATAACTTTATCCTGAATGTTCTTGGCAACTTCAGTATTCATGAATCTTTCTAGTCTCTGAGCCCTATGTTCCTTGCATCCATTAAAGGCAAGCTCTTCGAAAATTGATTTCCAGGATTGTTCTTCTCTATTACTTATCCATTTCCTTTTTTTATCATTATGCTGGGGGTGATCTGATTTAAAGAAAATGATATCTTAAAGTTTCTGCATCCATTAGCACATTGTTTTGGCATTTACGTTTTCTTCACATTAAACATTAGCCTGTTTCCATGAGACAGACTCATACACTATTGACATTTAAAATTCCACTTCCCTTTCATTGGCCTTCAATTAATTTTCATGAGATGTGAGAATATAAGGTGGAATCTTAATATTAGTTTGAGCAAATTAGTATCTGACACTTCACCTTGCCTATTCTTTGCTTTTTTTTTTTTGTTCTAATATGTAGTGATTTTGCATAAACATGGTTTTAATCAAATAATGTCTTCCATAAATATCTTATTTTAGAAAATGCTTGACCGTTTACCGTGCATTAGATTAATTTAATCCTAATAGATCATCTGCACTGTTTGCATCATCTTCAAGTACTTCTCAAGTTGATTCTTGTTGCGACACTCCTTTTGATATGTTTGTGTGAAACCTACTATGGTAAAGATGCTGCTTTAAATTGGATAAAGTTGCCTGGTTAAAGGAGAACCTTAGCATGATAAGTTAATGATTTGTGATAGGTTTTTTTCTTGTAAGCGTGCCTTGGATGAATCCTTCTCATTATGTGATTTTTAAATGGATGAGTCTGATTGGATATATGATCCGGATACACTAATGTATTGTTTTTGTCAACTTGTTCTGATGTTGTTTGTTGTCGCATTGTTTACATAAATAACATATTAGCCTTTTCTATATGACACAATTTCTTTCGAACTGCAGGGAGATTTGTGCAAATTTTCCCATGATGCTACTCCCCTAACAAAGTCCCAGGTACATGTTCCATGTTTAAGATTGTTTTTTTAAAGACTTAGATTTCTTTAAGATGTTATCCTAAATCTAGTTTGGATTTTGTAATATATGGCTTTTTACCCTGATTATGTATTCCTGGTAGCAGTTTGTCTCTATAACAAAATCCCTTGCTTTCTTTAAATGTTTTTACTGGTCATACAAAATGCATGTGATTTGGTAAATAACCGATGACCAGTTTCATTTATCTTCATATATTATGTTCTCTTCCATTGTCTGCTCTCTCTCTCTCTCTCTCTCTCTCTTTCTCTTGGTGGTTTGGTGGGGTAGGGAGCTGTTCTGGAGTGCCATTCTGGTCTGCTTAGGTTGGAAGTTATAGTTGAGAAAATACATAGATAGCTGAAAGAAGTTATAATCCTCTCCAAAATTTGGAGATGAGCATTAATCACAGCTAACTGTTTCCCTAATGACTGGACAATCCTAACAAATTCACAGGCACATGTTCTACCTTTAATGTTGTCTTAAAGATTTAGATTTTTCTATCAATTTATAGATCTTGTTTTGTTGATGCATTGTCTTTTACCCTGACTATGCACTTCCTGATGACAATTTTTGTGAAAGCCTTGCTTTCTTTACATGAATTTGCTGGTCATATGAAATGTATGGACTTTGGCATTATAATTAATGTCCAGTTTCATATATCTTCATATATAACATTCTCTTTTTCCCTTTATTTTTATTGCCTTTTTTGACATGTCTTGAGGGAGCACAATTATCTAGTTTTGTATGGATAGAAAAATATACAGATGGATGAAAGCAGTTATAGTCCTCTCCAAAAGTTGGAGATCAATATTGAATGCAGTTCGCCTTTGCATCTCTCCTAGCTTAGTCAGATGACCGGTTAAACTAGATAATAACAACATGAATTTCCATGTTGATCTTTGACTGTCAACCTAAAATATTAATAGTAAACAAGCTCTGGGAACCCAATCTATTAGATGAGGGTGTAAAAATCTCTAAGCTGAGTTGCAGATGTCATCTCAAATATGAAAACTAATGGTCTAGTAGAGTTTTGCTCTTGTAGCAGCCTCGGATTAGCGAATTGGCTCTCTTCTGTTTGTTTTGTGACCTTTGGCTATATCCTCAACTAGAGGCTCCTTTTGGAAGTTTGTGCTTTATATCAGGTTCCACTTATGATGCTATAAGGCTTATGTCCTTTGTCTATCCTTATTGTCTTTGCTATTATTTGAATGTTGCATTGTTGTTCCTGCTCATTTCTTTTTACCAATTTATCTCAAACAGGTTGCCAAAATGTTGTTGCATGACGAAATGTAGTTGCCATATTTATTTTCCTTCCTTCTGTGTAAATGTTTTTTCCTTGTCTATGCAATCTTGTTAAGCATGATCTTCCCAAAGTCACAACATGATTCACATTTCTTAAAGGGTTATGTTGTCATTTTCTTTCTTTTCCTCCTGACATGAACTAGTTGTTTCCTGCAGCCATGCAAGTACTTTGCTTGTGATTCTTGCTTAAAAGGTGATGATTGTCCATTCGATCATGAACTCTCCAAGTATCCCTGTCACAACTTCCATTCAAAAGGGAGCTGCCATAGAGGAGACAGATGCAAGTTTTCACATAAGGTACCTACTTGTGGAGTGCTCTCAGCTTCTAATCTTTGATAGAAAGTTCCAATTATTACTTTATTTTTGTTTAATTTGTTGGTTAAGTTTAATTAATTTGTCAATAATTAACTGTGTTATTTTTTTGTTTTTCAGATCTCAACTGTTGAAGGTTCCTCCATGCCAATTGCAAGCAATTTAGTTTCTCCATTAACATCAGGAAAGTTCAATGCGGGGAACCAAAAAATTGCAAGTAAAAAACTTACAAATGCCAGTAATCCACCTAAAACTGCTACTTCAAGTACAAAATCTGTCTTGCCTAAGCAGTCAGAAGGAAACTTGGTGAAGATTGCGAAGGAACCCATGCAAATACCTAATGGAATACGTTTTATTTCATTTGGAAATGAACTGTTAGAGAGTGGGAAGTTGCCTGCAAACAGCTTGCTTCCTGAGAAACATGGGTGCAGTCAACAGAAACCAGAAAAGCCTTTAGCAGATGGACATAAAAATGCTGTTTGCCTAAGTGAGAAATCTCTTTCTAAACCACAAATGGAATATAGTGTTTCTCTTCCTGCTACAAATGCCTTTTCTGGTAACTATTTGAAAAATAAAAGTTTCAGTATTGACCCTGCTTCCAGAAGCCTCCAAAGTGAAGTTTCAGATGCATCAAAAATCTTGGACGAGTTTTTATTTGGTGCTACTGGCTAGAGGGTTGTTACATTTGTTCTTACCAGCTGTATATTTCTATTACAATGAATGTAGTGGTCGAGATTTCAAGTCCCATGTGTTGGAGGAGATTGCTAGTTGGCAGGCATCACACTGCTATAAACAAATAGAAGTGACTCAGATTCAAGCGGTAATTTTTTCACTATAATTGATTGCCATCTGACCTCACCAGTTGGAACCCATACTGCCTCAGCTGATGACCCTTAGTTTAATGTTTGAGAGCTAAATTATCAGGTACTTGGCATTGGGTTTAAGATTGAATGTTAATATCATGTGGGTGTAACTTTGACATGGTTTGCTAAAGGAAAATGTCTGTTGGTACATGATCACAAATGAATGTATCCACTGTCGAACTTTTTTTTGCTCATATTATTAAATGGATATTTTTGCTGCTGAAATTTTTTTATTGTAATATACTTCTAGCACAACTTATTCTAGTGTAAATTGTAATACAAATTCTTTCATGCACTATGAACTGCATTCGTAGCTAACTCCTAAAAGGGTTATGTATACTAGTATCTTAATACTGCTTGGAGCAAGGAAAATTATCTTAAGATCACATTCTGTTGAAGATTCAGCAATGGATTAGACATGATATATTGTGGCCTTTTTTACTTGCTGCAACTCTATTTGCTTAATTCAATGTCCTGTGCTGATTTGTTTATGATTTGAGGATTTATGAGTTCATTATCTTTCTAAATTGTATATCTGGATTTGAAGATTATGCTGGTATGTGATGGTTATGAGTTTTTGAGCTCTTTAAACTTTATTGCATTTTCTGCCTTTTGAAGATTTATGTTGGTATGTGATGGTTTTTTATGAAGTTGGCTGCTGGAGAGTAGGCATATGCTTTTATCACAAAGAACTTGTTGAGAAGCTACTCAACTGAGATTCATGTTTCCCTTGTCAGCAAACTGAAACCACATGACTATGCTGGATAATCATTTTAGTGTTCTGCTATTTATTACTAGGATTTCCTTGCTAAAAGATGGTAAAATATATTCTTCTTTGCCCCTGCAGAAACTTGGATACAGAGTGCATATAAGAGAACTAAAAACTAAATGGTTATCATCTATAATTTTTAGTTTGGCTTTCAAATCTTTTCTTTCAGCATCTTGTGGTGCTGTTTTTTCACCAGTGAGTATAATCGTATGCTGCTCAGCATACAATCATCTAACTTGTATGAATTTGTTTTATCTTTGGTAATGAACAGGCTACAGTTTGACTGTTTGAGCCCTTCAAGGTCACCAGCAGACTCCTGATTGTGTGGATTTGTTCAATATATCGGCTGAAGTATTAATTGAAGAGCTTTGACATGTTGATGCTTGAATTTTCCTGATGTTACCAGGCTAGTCTGACTTCCAAATTAGTGAGTTTGCATGGGGAGTTTCTTTCTCCCTTTACTGTGTAAAGAGGTGTAATAGGTTTATAACCTAGCCATCGCTTTCTTCCTAATCTTGAAGCCCTTGATCCGACTAATGGTTTTTCTATTCTGTACAAAATGATTTATCAGAAAACTGACATATGTTCATTGTTGTTACTATATAGTGATTAATGTAGCTATTTCTTTAACTAACATCAATCATGTCTTCCCTGCTATGATTCTATAGAATTTTGCTGGGAAGTATGGAAAAACATATACAGCCTAAAAAAACCGCCTTCCTGAAGATAAACAGTTTTTTCTTCTTTTTTTGCAGACAAATAGTTGGTTTTGATTCCTTGATTTTACATTTTTCAGGTTTGTCAGCTGGATGGAAGAACATTAACTATCATGTACTTTTGTTGCTGAATTCGGGGGAATTGCTGATGAAAAGCAAAGGAATTTAATCAGGAAGACCAACTGCAAGGATCTAATCTAAAATAAGATGCTTTCTGATATGAACTGTTGGGAAGTTTACGAATACAAGGGATACCAGGTTGCTTTAGAGTCAAAAATCATGAGTCTTATCATTTTGTTCAGATGTATTGGTCTGAGAACTGGAATCCATGGATCAGATACCTACTGAAGGATTTCATACTGATCACAACTGTGCCCCTTGGAAGTGGCCATACTGAATTCAAAGGTTTATTCAGATCCAGAACTAGAGTACAGACAACTAGTAAACAGATGGAATATTGAGATATACTGCAAGCTTTTAATATAGAAACAGAAAAGTGATAGTGTTTCATCATCATACTGGCAAGGTCATCTGGGGGAGTGAAGAACTAGCTTTATGTCCCAGCTGCATCCTAAATGGAAAGCTCAGATTCAAGATGTAAACAACAAATGAGCTGGTTATGTTAGGGCAACACACTAAAAAAAAAAGGAAAAGGGAACCAGAAAATGAATATTTGCACATCTGGAGCTGAATCAGGTTGATTAACAATGTTACTCAACTCTTCAGGATTTCAAGACTTGGAAGATTGCAACACCCAAGTATGGTTGACTAATTTATAGGGCGGGGAGATAAGTGTCTCCACCTCTCCCCTTCATGGATCTAGCAATTCTGACTCCCACTGAGGATCTACATGACACCAACTTCTCCATTTCCCCCGAGTTCCTGAATTGTTCATTGGATATCAGAGTTTGCAGGTACGCTGACCAGTCTTCTCATCATTTTGATGCCAAACATTGTATCATATTATTATCTTGCATTATATCAGTTATTACAGCATATTGTTCTTTTCGACATGAATAGCGGTTTTCTTTGATGTATGATCCCTTTAGGTCAAAAAAACATAAAAACATTGTAAGATTCATGATAGATGCATAGGATAAACATGTGCTTGCTTTGAAAAAAAAAAGAAAAAAGAAAAAACATGTGCTTGTTTTTTCAGTTTCAGCAATTAAAGATATTCTTTCATAAACAAAAAAGACAACCATAGACAAGTCATACATCATTTTCTTTTTCTCAATTATAAAGTAGTTGTTAGCTTGTTATCTTAAAAATCCTCGCCCTACACTCGTTATGGTGTTGCAGCTTCCTGCGGCCCCACAAATTTCCCGAGGACGCATTTGCTGCATCACGACAAGAACGACATGTCTGCAGGTACACTCTCTGAATCTTGTTCTCACGTTCTGTTGATGCCTCTTCAATCATAATAAGAATCAGTTGCTGTCTGCCAATAGATCTTGATTTATATCCAAAGTGGAAAGAACTAAAAATAAAATCTATTTGATTTATATCCAAACTTCAATCCCACATGAAGGTTGGCACGAATCATAATATGTGGTCCTGAACTCACCATGACCTTCCTTCTTTTACCTTCCTCACGTATTAACATCTTATTGCCGAGACTGCTCCCATTGGTCCTTTCCAATAAATTTGTTGGGTAAAGGTGTAGCACTCGTTCCAAGAAAGAGGCATAGTGATCGTAGAATGCATGAACTCGTCCATAGCTTTCAATGCTGGCGAACAGACTGCGAAAGCCATGGCATGAAAATATGTCTTCTGAATTTAATTTGAAACAATATTTAATTCTACTTTCAGAATCATAAAAAAAGCTTAATAAAAAGTTAGATGTGGAATTAGTGCATGCTAAACGCACTTTGCTTCTACCTTAGTTCACTTCTAGACATAATAAGAAGACAGAAATGTAGCTGCTAATGAGGTCAAATGGAGGTGTCTACATGTTGCTTGGGTCAAACTAAATGCAGACGGCTTATATATTGAGCAAACTAAACAAGCGAGGATTAGGATCTCATTGATTCCGGTACTTGTTTGGTTGCATATGGTAACTTTGCTAAGAGGTAAATGGAGCTTTTTACTGTTTCTTATGTGTTGACCTCTAAGAGCATATGGTGTGTACTTCTTACTTAAGTTAATATAACGTTTTTTTTATTGCCGGAAAAAAAAAACTCACCCACTTTGTGGCCTAATTTAATTATCAATTTATTACAACGTTCCAAAACATAGTTTTTAGTTTTAAATAAAAAAGGAAATTAATTATATATTCTTTGACGCTCTCGTTCTCCCCCTCTGTCCAAAGCTGTATAACCTTCGGCTTTCAAACCCCTCCATCTTGACCCGGAAATACCCGACACATCTCTCTCGCCTCTCTCCTTTCTTCGCTCTTCTTCTCCGTTTTGGATTGCTTGATTGGTTTCTTGAGGGCCGATGGCGGATCCGGACGCCAAGCTACAAACCGTTCTTAAAGTGAGAATGGCAGGCGGCGACGTTGATTCCAAGCCGGTGGACGAGGAAGAACCCCGGAACCCGGACGAGACCGCCGCCGACGGATCCAGGAAGCCCGTCGTCCTTGTGACCAACGCCGACGGGATCGGCTCCCACGGCCTTACATTTCTCGTGGAGGCCCTCGTTCGCGAGGAGCAGTGCGATGTCCATGTCTGCGCACCCGATTCGTGAGTCCTCTTGCCTCTTTGCTGTTGAATCTGCTTGGTGATTGCGGAGCTCGGCTTCTTCTCCTTTGTTCTTTTCTTGATCACGACTGCTTCGTTGAGTTTCTTGGTAAAGTTCTGGTCGGAATGGGTTTTATCTTTGTTCCTTTTCTCCAGGTATCTTGCTACTTCGGTCATGTAATCATGAACTTGTTTTATTACCTTTTGTGAATGACATTGTCTTCTCTTTGAACTTGGTTTGGTTTCCTATAAAGATCGATTCGTTTGGGATTTTTCTGGTCGTAGCGCTCTGTGCAGGTTTATGGTTTTGTTTCTTTTTTTGCATTTTGGACAGTCGGTGTCTTGCCATTTCCGTGATGTAATTATGAATTTGTTAATGGCGTTGCCTTCCTTTCTCCGAGTTCGGCTTGATTCCATTTCTGTCTTTGGTTTCCTATGAAGACTCGGATATGTTTGGTCATGGCCCTTTGTGCAATTTTCTGTTTTTATCCCTTTTATCCTGCTATTTCGGTTATGTAATCGCGAATTCGTTTTATTTTGTGAATCACACAGTCTTTCTCCTGTAAAGATTGGTTCCTCGGGATTAATTTGATCGCGACACTGCAAATTTCTGGCTTTGTTCCTTTTCTCCTTTTGGGTAGCACATATCTTGCAATTTTCGTCATGAAATTGTGAATTTTTGTGAATAGTAGGTTTCACGTCCTGTTTGATAGTTTGCAACTCTCGAGTATTCTTTAGATGATTTCATAGGGGTAATATTACTGATGTTTGTGTGTGTATTTTTTTTTTAATTTCTGAAGGGACAAATCTGTATCTGGTCATTCAATTACCCTTCACCAAACAGTTTCTGCAACATCTGCAGATCTTAAAGGTGCCACAGCTTTTGAAGTTTCGGGTATGATCAATTTTGGATCTCTCCCTAGTTTCTTCTGTTACTTCTCTCTGCTCTGTTGTGACGGAAACCATGAGTCAACTTCATCAGACTAATATCTCTGTCTCGATACTATTATGTAATAGTTTGCATCTTTAATATCAAATTTTGGCTTTCAAGAAACTTTAAGCTGAAACTTTGTTGCCTGGCAATTACAAAAGTAATTTTTGTGAACAGGATCTGCTGCTGATTGTGTCTCTTTAGCTTTATCTGGCTCATTATTTTCATGGTCCAAGCCCACACTGGTAAATTTATATCCTTAAGATTTTGTGCAGATATAGAATTAGAAATCTATTTTGAAAATATTATGAACGCTTTGTTCATTATTTAGGTTATCAGTGGAGTTAACAAGGGATCAAATTGTTGTGGTCATAATATGTAAGTATTCCACTTTAAAGTTCACATCTCATTGTTTTGAATGTTTAACACGACAGCATGTGCTTTTTGTCTCTGACTTCCATTTCATACTTCAATCCTTAAATCCGCATGTGCTTTTTGGCATCTGTAGTGTTTGTTCTTTTGGACTCAGTTTCATGTTTAATCTTTTGGTATGTTATGCAGCTTCTACTCGGGTGCTGTTGCTGGTGCTAGGGAAGCTTTAATGTGTGGAGTACCCTCTCTTGTGATTTCTTTGAACTGGTAAATAGTGCCTTTCCTGGTATGATGGCTAGCTCGATCAATGATCCTCATATTTTACCTATCGGAGTTTGATTGCTTCTGTTAGGAAGAAGGAAAAGAGTCAAGAAAGCGATTTCAAGGATGCAGTTGATGTGTGTTTGCCACTGATAAATGCAGCAATAAGGGACATTGAGAAGGGGATTTTTCCAAGAAACTGTCTGCTGAACATAGAAATTCCCACGGCTCCCTGTGCCAACCAGGTTTTCTGCAATTAAACTAAGCCCATTAGGAGTTTGAATATCATGTTGAGGCTTCATAAATTTTGATCCCTATGGGATAATCTGGTCTTTTTTTGCTTTAAAATTTCACATTTGATGCCGAACATCTGTGGTTATATTGGTTTTTATGAGGAATATTTCTTAACATCAATTATAGCAACATTCTTAACCTTCTGTATGTCATGAATGTACTTTTGCTTCATTCTTTACCGTAGGTTCATTTTTAAAGCCATGGAGTGCACATAGTTCAAAATGCATGTCATGACCATAACGATCTTTTTGGACTGGACATTAGTATTCGTAGAATCCCTTTGAATACTTAACTACCTAGTTCTAGGATCACATTTTAAATAAGTTTACTTTTCGATAGTTGGTTAATGCTTCGTAATTTCTTTCTGGAGTACTTACCCATCACTTGTTATCAACCTTTACTAATGGTTGGCATGACTAGTTTTGTTAGCACTGATATTTGCTTGAATGCCTCCTATTTCCTTGCAATGAATGTGATATTTCATATGGACAACCTACTCGGAGGTGGACCTTTAAGTTTTTGTTTTTTTGTCAAATTCAAATTTGAATAGGCAGTTTATGTTTTGATGCATAAATCTGCAAAGGCAATTGTGACAAGGGATGATGGAATAACCATTGAATGCTTGGATATGACAGGCTTAGTGAAGCTGTTGAATGAATTGACATTACCCTTCACTATTGATATTCAGTGCAGTGCCCTCGCATCTGTATGCTGTCTTTATCTTGCCAACACATTGCGGCTTTCACAGATCTGCATGTCAATGCTTTTCTCTACATGCATTCTTCCAGTGGAAGTCAATATGGTGGTCTTGATATATGCTTTGTTACTCTGTCATCACAATTTGCTTAGGATTTTACAAATGAGATTTTCCTGACCATAGGGTTAAAATCTTTGTGTTTGGTCCAAACCAGTCGTGTTTGTACTACTATCTTTGGTCGAAATCAGTTGAAATACAGGGGTGTAGGTGGTTTGCAACTATGCCACCCAGAAGTGTCTGGTCCGTATCTAGGTCTTTAGTTGGATTGCCATGGTGGTATTCCACAAGTAAGGAAACCATGACTTCTAGATATTATTGTTGGTCAAATTGGATATGATTTGTATACGTACTCCTAATTCATGTATTCAGCCTGTTTATTGCTATTGAGATATTTGTCTTTACACTTTATATCCTATTGTCATAAATTTTTGGCAGGGCTTTAAGCTGACCAGGCAGAGCCTTTGGAGATATGTTTCGAACTGGCAAGCCGTCTCAGCAAGTAGGCATCCCACTGCAGGGCAGTTCATGTCTATGCATCAAAGCCTTGGTATCCAACTTGCACAGCTTGGCCGAGATGCCTCTGCGGCTGTCAGTATATTTGCCTTCTGGTTTTGAACTTTTTGAATGCTTTCCCATTACCTATGGATAATTTGTGTTTTCCAGGGTGCAGCACGCCGCGTTGGTGCTCAGAGGAAAATTGTAGAAATCGAATCAGTTGCAGAAGCTGGAAAACCTGAGCAGAGAGAAGCGGTGAAGAAGTACTTTCGACTGGAGGTTAGACTGTATTCTTGAGTTAAAGTAGAGGCACAACAAAAGATCAGTGATGTTTACGATCTCATGGTTGACTCGTATCTTTTAATTGAAATATTAGCCAATCTTACAGTAACTTGCAGTACAAATTGCTGCGGACAACATCTCACAAAAGGAACTATGTGTTTTGCTTATATTATTCATGACTAGGTTTTCGCTAAAGATGACCATGAGTTTCTTTGCTTTTACGTGGTCCATAATTTTTTTCTTACAAATATACAATATGCAATAAGTGGATAAGTCAATTATGCTGTTCTGTTTGCAGTTCCTTGAGAAGGAGCAGGAACCCAAGGTTGAAGAAGATTCTGATTTCAGAGCCCTGGCAAATGGATTTGTGAGTATTTGTACCTTAGGTTTCATTATGTAGTGTCTTGGTTTTACTAGCTAACATGGTTTTTTGGACGCTGTTCAGATAGCTGTTACTCCTTTATATCTAGATTTGCAAGTGCAGCCTGAGATCCAAGCATCTGCTTCTGATTGGCTTGCTGCAGTTCTAAAAGGAACTGAAGAGGCTCCTGAGGCTGATGTGTAGCTAACTACTAGTTTACCAGACACATGGTTTTATCTTATGTTCCTCACCAAATGGAAGGTTTCCACATCAGTTCCAGTTTGTGCTGGTTCCTCCTCATCTGATTCCGTTTGTTGATGTTTCTTGTACCTGGGAGAACCCATGCCCGACCTATTAACGTTGGTGGCGGCATGAGGTAGAAGTGTTCAGTCACTATGCCTCCTCGATTGTGGTTTCTTTCTTTTCTTGAAGATAGTGGATGATATATGTTGTAAAGAGGCGTGTAAGTGTTTGGATT
The DNA here is from genome assembly GCF_036884655.1 of Musa acuminata AAA Group. NCBI lineage: Eukaryota > Viridiplantae > Streptophyta > Magnoliopsida > Zingiberales > Musaceae > Musa > Musa acuminata. The sequence goes on from NC_088356.1 coordinate 3,660,580, forward strand.
GACAGGATTTGTGTAGAATGGAGATGACTCATTTCCCTGCAGTTTTCTTTGTTAGGAACTTTATGCCATTCCCAATTAATGGATATGTTCTCAGAAGGCCAACCGTTATCATATTTGTCGGCGCGATAAACTATATTATGAACTAAGCAGCCATTTATCAATGCCACGCGGCATTGACGGTGTGTATTATTGGGCTTTGGGCCTAAGAGGCCCAGATAAGTCTCGTTCATTGGACCGCTGGCCTGTTAGTAGTTGGCCTCACATGGCGAGGCGCCTTAGGGCTCCGTCGTCCTCGTTACTGTCTCCCGCCACTGCGCCTCATTCTGACCCACGAGCAACGATGGCGACTCCGCCGCCAAGGATTCTCCTCTGCGGCGACGTCCTCGGCTGCCTCAACCACCTCTTCAAACGTGTCCAGTCCGTAGGGATCCTCTCTCTCTCTCTCTCTCGACCGCGATCCGTCTGAAGTGAATGCCTAACCCATCGTTTCCGATGCAGGTGAACAAGTCCACCGGCCCCTTCGATGCCCTTCTCTGCGTCGGACAGTTCTTCCCGGACTCCGCCGATGGCCTCGACGAAGTCGCCGACTACATCGAGGGCCGCTCAGCCGTTCCCATCCCCACTTACTTCACCGGAGACTACGGCGTTGGCGCCGCCCGCTTCCTCTCTGCCGCCTCGAAGCTTCCCTCCAACCGTGGGTTCAAGACCGATGGGCTGGAGGTCTGCCCCAATCTATTCTGGTTGAAGGGCAGTGGCAAGTTCTCCCTCCACGGTCGGCAGCAACTTTGTCTCCGTTGGCGTTGCTTTATTCTTCTTAAGCCTCCTGTGTCTTAAATTTGTTTCTTAAATGGTTACAGGGTTGTCAGTGGTGTATTTGTCCGGTAGGCAATCTTCTGGGGCTGATGAGAGTGGGATTTACAGCGAGGACGATGTTGGTGCATTGCGAGCACTGGCCGAAGAGCAAGGAATTGTCGATTTGTTCTTGACATATCCGTAAACTAGTGTTTAGCTTTTCTGCTTCATGTACGTTGTTGTTGCTTTTTGAGAATTCTGAGCTTTCTTGGCTTCCTTGATCATTTATTACTAATGAATGGCCAAGTGGGGTCTCCAATGGAGCTGACCCTTCCAATACTCCTCCGGTGGTTGCAGACCCATCGGGCTGTGATCCTCTTGTTTCAGAGCTGGCTGCTGAAATCAAGCCTAGGTAAGTTATTTCTCACACTAATATTACTTCATGCAGCTCGTTTTCACAAATTCTAACTCAGCAAATTTTTTTGATGGAGCAACATAAGTTCAAATGGATGTTATCCGTTCCTTGTATAATTTCTATCATTCAACTTGCATGAAATATTGTGTTTTGAATTTATGGAGATGCTTATATGCAAAAACACCTCCATATATCACTGGAGACAGTCATGTATGTTACAGACCACCAATGATGCCATTTTCACATGTCTGTCTATTTTACTATAGTCATTGGTTCAGTCTTCTTATGAGTATTAGTTATGAATCACTTTAGAGTATCCATCTGTTTTCCATTTCTGAGGTGTTCTATACTTTCATCTCTTAAACCAGGATGAGATGCAAATCCTCGTATTGAAAGTTATCTTATTCTCATCCTTCTGAAGGACAACAACCAATGGTAGTTAGTCTTTTTGGGCATGAGGTATTTTGACATTTAAACTGACACTGAGACTTTTTCAACACAATCTGTATTGAAAATAACAGCTTTTGATTTGCTTGGGACCGACAAGTAAAATAGTCCTTTCATTTGGTTTGTCTATTGGCTAAGGTTTTTTTAACACAATCTGAGTTGCTAGATTTTCTATCTAATATTTTGTATTTATTGCATACTATCTACAAATAAGACAGAATGCCCCAACTACTGAGGTTAGCTACATGGATCTTTATTCCAGTGGTATTTGTTTAGGTAATATCAATAGACCACTTAACAGTTAACAGCAGACTAATCCCATTTTATTATTCTGAATAAAGTTTTCAAACTCCTCACACCACTACTTCTGATTGACTCATCTTGTCCAAAACATCTCTGAATCACTATAAGATGGTGCTCATACAAGCTCAAAAGGTTTTCCCTTGTTTGATCTTCTTCTTGGGGCTACATCCAATTGTTCATGAATATAAATGTTTCTTTTGTTTTGATTCTCTAGACAACTTTGCACATCTATGTCAAGATCCTCTTCTGAGCAGTGAGCAATTTAGAACATGTTTCCTAACAGTCCAACATTTTTAATCCATAAAGCACAGCTAACTTTGCAACTGTCCTAGAATACCTGTTTTCTAATCTTAGTTGTACATGACCAATCACCCCACTTTAGTGTTGCGTATAAACCTCAGGCTACACCTTCCCACTTTAGCCGTTTCATTTAACACTATTAAAAATGTTATAATCAAGTTTCCCTTCCTGCTGAATGATAGACCCACTATATATTAAACTTAACACTTCTAGGACCTCTATGATTTGCATACTACCTCTGTGTTTGAATAGGTGGTAAATATAATCTCTTGTACCACTCAAATTAAAGCTCTGACCAGTTGCTTTGATCTTATATTCTTGTTCTGCTACCAGTGATAATCTGACATTTGATTCTTTGTTTATACATGTGAAAATCCTCTATGGAAAAGATTTCATATGTATGATGTTCTTTTTTTCCCATTTTCATTTCTTTTTTAGGTATCACATTGCAGGTACCAAAGGTGTGTTTTATGCACGTGAACCCTACACCAATAATGAGTCTGTGCATGTGACGCGTTTTCTTGGACTAGCTGCTGTCGGTAACAAAGATAAACAGGTTTGTTTCAGCAGATTTATGATTCTTGTGCAAATATGGATCATTGATAAATGTAATAAATTCTTCTTTACATACTTTTCATTAGTCCAAACACTATATTTGTTCTTCATAGCATCTACATTTCCATGCTTTGCAATGAACTTGTATGGAACAATTAATTTTTGGTTGTCCTATATCAATGAATATGTGACATGGCCTACCATTCTGTATGCACCTACACATTTCATATTTATCCTTTTCATATATGATACTTTTGGTTATCTTTTGAAACGACTGGTTAGCAAAGTGCTACTGCTTGTCAATACTTCCTCAGGATGAAAGATTGATTCCCATGCTGCACTTGTTGGGCTTTCATGGTTTGGCAAATCAGTCGATTTTTGTTATTTTTTATTTGTTCATAGATGTACATAATCTCCCCTCTATGACGTAGGGAAGTTAAGGAACCATTGATAGTGCGATTTTATAATAAAGAATTCAGAACTGAATTGGACAAATAACACAAGGAAAATATATCATCATTTCTTGGGCCTGTCTTTCATGTTCTTTCTTGAAAATTAAGCAGTTTAATGGGAGAAAGGGAACCTTGTAGCGACAAATAGTTAACTGCTCTCTCCTGTTCTAGGTGGGACCTATTTCAAAAATAATTTAGTATTTAGAGGCTAAACCCATGTTTGTGAATCCCACCTTCCGGAAAGGTTATGTAGCATGAGTGATTAATGTCAATATTAACTATGTCCTCTGTTTGTCCATCTGATATATGTTTCTTTAATGTGTATTATGTTACTTTCTTCTTTTTTTTTCTTAGTATCCTTTTTATATTGACCATGACAGTGAAATAGAGCTATAGAATTACACTTCTTTTATTCTTAGAGTTTCTAAAATTGAAGTCCTGTTTGATTGATTATCAATTTAAATAAGCTCAAAGTGGAAAAAACTAGAAATTAGAACATATGGACCTTATAACTCTCGGTGTTGACGTGTAACTTACAGGATTTTCTACTCGTAGTAGCAGTTATGTGCAGTGTAGGAAGTCAACGCAAATGTAACTTTACTAGGGTTTGTAACATTTTGCTTTTTCTGTCAGCCTCTTCAATGAGGCAATATGTTTTTTAGAATAATTCACATTTCATTTTTTTGTGCGAATGTAGTTGTCAGGCACTATATAACTGTTGTCATCTATATCTGCTTGCCAGAAATTTATTCATGCGATTTCTCCTACTCCAGCATCTATGATGTCAAGTAGTGAGATTCATGCTCGGCCGCCAAACACAACTATGTCACCATATTCACTTGGTGAGAAAGTAAGTCACACAAGAGAAACTACGAAGCGACCTAGTGATTCTGATACACAATATTGGCGTTATGACACTTCACAAAAGAGGCAGAGACAAGGAGAAAATGATAGCGGAAGACTGTGCTTCAAATTCACATCTACAGGATCCTGTTCTCGAGGGGGCAAGTGTCACTTTAGACATGATGAGGAAGCCAGAGAGCACTATATGAGAAATGTTTGTTTTGATTTTCTTAACAAAGGAAAGTGTGAACGGGGTCCTGATTGCAAGTTTGGTCACAGTCTAGCTGAATCAGGGGCTAGTTTCCCGCAAAAAGAGAGAACCCAAAGGTCAGTTGAATACTTAATATTTAAGTATGATGTCATCATGTTTATAAAGAGCACACTTTTCAGCATATATAGTTTTGAGGGTTTCTCATATCTGGCTTTAATGCCTCAGTTGATCATTGATAATTTAATCTGTGTTTCTGTGTCCTTTCATCAAAACCTTGTCGTGCTTGTGCATGCCTCTCTTGCTTTTACATGATTCGTCACATTACTCTAGAATCTTTTCATCACTAAAGTGCCTCAAATGTTTAATTTTTGATTCATTATGATTTAGTGGTCGAGGAAGAACAGAGAGGAGTTGTTGGTTCTGCTTATCAAGTCCAAACGTGGAGTCACATCTCGTATTAAGCATTGGAGAAAGTTACTACTGTGCACTTGCTAAAGGTCCACTTGTTCCGAACCATGTACTGCTGGTACCAGTTCAGCATTGCCCTAACACTCTTACAATGCCTTTGGATACTGAAACAGAGCTTGAGAAGTACAAAAGTGCACTCAATATATATTTTAAGAATCAAGCCAAAGCAGTTGTTTTCTTTGAGTTGATATTTCCCCAGAGTCCTCATGCTAATCTTCAGGTAAGAAGGATCTTTTTTTTTTATGAACTTTTGATTCCATTTTTTTCTTTTTTGGCAACTGGTTTGTCTAACCATCTATTACATAATATTGGAATATTTTATCTGGTTTATAATAATGTTTAAGTTTATTATAGAATAAATATATGTGAGTGTCCAATTTGTAGCCTTGCTCTCTTATTCAACCTGTTGTTCATATAAAATTTGTGGATTGCATAGTGGAAGTGCTTCTCCAAGACTTAAATATCCAATGATTTGGCATGCATGCTGAATACCATAATCTCATTTCTCTGAATCTCCAAATACATTTTTTTAGAAAAAGAAGATGGATTGTTGATTGAAATTTTATGAGTTTTGTAAGTCAAGAGAAAATGACTATATCAAATCTGAAATTGATTATTGAATTTACTTAACTTTAATTTATTATATAAAAAATTATCGTAGGTCATATAATAAGAATTGGGATTGATATTAATCAATTGCATAATGTTGGTATCAGCCTTATCAGGAGGATCAGATCGAAGGGATTGGAATCAGCTGAAAATTGAATAATATCATTTAGGAGATTGTTCAAAGGTGAATCAATTAAAAGCAATTAAATATATGTTTATTAAATAAAAATTGTAATGTATAAATTAGAATATTAAGTAACAATATACTAGTTATGGAAAATATTTTTATTTTGATTTATTAAGTTTAATATTTTCTAACATGAACATATTTTTTCATAGTGTTTCACTTAACATTACCCATCCATCTGTTTGATTGGAGGTAGTGGTAATCCCAAAGGAACTGGTTAGATAGTTATGTTATGTACCAATTGGTATTTATTAGTCTGACCAAAGATTGTGTCCAACCATATAAGTTGGATAAATATGGTCGTGATGATTGAGTTGACTGTTGCTAAACTTTGTATGTAAATTGCAGCATACTGCAATTTTTGGACATCAGCCTTTTGTGTCAGGCTGAGGTCAAGCATATGGAGTTCAATGAGTGGAATAAGTGTATTTGCCTGTTCTCAATAAATGGCTGTTGGTCTTATCTAGAATGTCCTTTATCAGCAGGGATGCAAGCCAGTAATGGTACAATAATAAACTGAAAGATTGGATTGTCTACAATTCTATATTGCATGCCACAGTTGATTTACAGCATCACTTAAAATGGCCAATTAGTCTTGCAAAGAGAATATGCATACCATGTTGCTAAGACACATTTCATCGCGTTCTTCTTCAGTTATTCCTTGTGCCTTTATATATAGTTTCTGCAACTTGGTTTTCTTTTTCTTCACGCTGCTGCTGGCAACAAACAAAACTCCACCTTGCTAGATCAACTGTTTGCTAACACAACATAATGTCTTTACTGGATGGCATTTGGCTTACTTTATGTTGCTGATCCTTATATCCCTATTGTCTTTATATCAGAGTAATTCAAGTCACTTAAGAGCTAGACATAAACTTCTTGTTCTGTACTGAATCCTGTGATTCTGACATCTCAAATTCAGTGATATATATATATATATATATATATATATCAGTTTTGACTGGAAGTGTTCATACTGCCCTCCTAGATTTCTGCTCATGACAACTAGTTATTCTCTTATTTCTTTTTTGATAATTTGTCAATATAAACTTTCTCTGGCCTTTTGAGCTTCTCAGAACTTGTTGATTAACAGACTTGGCAAAACCATTATTTGTCATGTACATGATTTATGAGTTTATTGTAACATTTTGCAAACATTTTTAGGATCCATGATGGTTTCAGCTGCATCTTTTCTTGATATTGGAATCATGTAGAAGTATATAATGTATGACACTTTTTATTGGTAAAGGTCTCTGATTCTTATTATAATTTTTGGGTCATGCATATCCTTCTTGCCCATATATGGTGCATCCAGGAGTTCAGCAACACTTCCTAGCTGATAGCATTTTTTTGTTGGAGAGGTCATGTCAATGGATGATTATGATTTCTAGTATGCTTTAGGATTTGTGATTGATAATGTCTTTTATGATCATGAATGCATTTTTAAAACTTTTCTAAACTATCCTTTGCAGGCTATTCCTATCCCATTGTCTAAAGCATCCAATGTCAAGCGGATTTTCAATTTAGCATCCAAGAAATTAGGATTTGAATTTGCAACACTGAATCCTGGTATGGTTTGTCTTTGGATATATTGGTATATAGTTTTTTTAAAATTAGTCAAGTTAAGACAGTTAAAATTTTTTTACATTATGAAAATTTTTCAAGAACAGCATAATACATCTCTGATGGTGAAGTCCATTATTTCAAACTTATTTGCTGAATCTGACAGTTTAACTCATCATGTACTACATGAGAGTGTTTTATGTAGCTTAGATGAGTCACTGAATATTTGTGATTATGAGGTGCACTTAGGCAATTGGATTCCTTGATATTTCTCTTCATATTATAGGCCTAACATTTGATGCAAGACCTAGATTCTCTTGAGGTCCATTCCTCTCATGGATGCATGACTTTCATCGAATAGAGGTCTTTTAGGCCAAAAGAATCACTATGTGGATCAGTTGTTGGAGGGACAGTTATACAGTACTCTCTAAATTCTGCCTTTTTGGAGGCTTTATACAATCTTCAGTTCATAATGCTGAGAAAGCTTTTGATACTAATGCTGAGTGTGAGGTCATCAACGTTACATATAGACAGGGGGGCTTCTCTGACTTCTGTTTTTGTTCCCAGCATTTTTAGCGTATTCTACTTGTGGTAACCTACTGTCTCTTGATCAATGTTTAGAGATCTGGCAAGACTGGTTGGTTCAACCTGTTTACTAAAGAATGGTCCAATGCATGTTGGTTCCAGATGGGAAAAACCAGCAATAATGTTAAGCGGTCAAAATGTTTGAAATGGTCAGTTCAACCAGTGAACCATCAACAGGGAGCTGGTTGGTTTCTGAATAGGCTTCAACTGTACTTTTGGTTTGACCCATCCTCCTGAGACTTCCACTTAGAACCTCAGGTCTCTCTCTCTTCCCCCTTCTCTTTTTTTGTCTTGGTCCTCACACTTCTATCAGTAAAAATAGTAAATAAAATTAGCTTAATTTAGGTGATGGCTTTTAGACAGTGTACATGCTGAAGTCACTTAATTAACCTGGCTATATAACTTCCAGTTGTAATGATGACAACAATGATAACAAGTCATGATTGTCCAACCATTTGGGTTCGGCTATGTGATTATTTTTTATGGAGCATTATTTAGGGCAATAAAATTTCAATCTGTACCAGTTTAATTAACTTAAAAAAGGTCTGCTTATTAAATTCCTGAGCCACCTCTTACTATTAATTGTTTTATTTTATTGACAACCAATGTACTCTTAATTAAATAACTGGACCTGGCAATACATGTTTAAATATTTGATATCATATTTTGTTCATATGTTAAGTTTTATATCGTGTTTTTGGTTTAATTTTTTCTTGTTTTCTTGGTAACTAGAGGTGGCAAAAAAGAAGAATTTTTTTTGGTCTGAATGTCTGATGATGTCTTTTAAGTATTACTTTTGATACTTCTGCAGATGGTGACTCTACCCAAGGTAGGCAACTATTGAGATCTCAGTTAAACAGCACCTCAAGTATGTTCTACGTTGAACTTCCTGAGGGTGCAATTTTGTTGCATGTTGTTGATGACAAGGAAAAGTTCCCAGTCCAATTTGGACGTGAGGTAAGTTGCACAAAAGCATATTGAATTCTTGATTTGTCCTTGTATGTTTTCCCCCTTATATATTTATATCTGGAATTCTTAATTTTTCCTTATAGTTTTTTTCCCTATATATATTTATATACATGTTATTCACACACGTACATTGCACACAAAGGTGTGCGTGGCTTTGGGATCAAAACCCTGATGTTGCCAATGGGCACCGGATTCTCCAGCCATCCATGTAACTGGATTGTGGCAGCCCTGTACATGTAGTGGTTGTAATAGGTTCAACTTGTTTTAGTTGCTCTAAAACCCTCCTCCTCGTGTCTTAGCGGGCTATGATCTACTGATGATACAGGAAGGGCTTTAAAGTGTGAGACATGATACCAAAAATCGGGTGCTTTAGGATTCGACTGTTCTTATGTATTCATGTTGTTGTCTGCTTCGTCTCCATGGTAATAAACCTGTTAAAGTTCTGCAGGTGATGGCAGGCTTATTAAATATGGCAGATCGAGCTGATTGGAGGAATTGTAAGCTTAGCAAGGAAGATGAACTGCAAATGGTGGAAGAATTCAAGAATGGGTTTAGAGAATTTGATCCAGCTCAATGATTCTAATACAAGTCTCTTTTTGTCTGAGGTGCTCGACGTGCTTATTGGTTAAAGAGAATAGCAAGCAGGCATGCTTGAGCTGTTTGATCGAGAGGTCGCTATAATATGAGAAACATTCCCAAGGCCTGCCAACGTTAGTCTTGTGGCATTTCCTTTGGTGGCGGCCATGAATTATCTTACACTATGATGACAGCCTATTTGCATCTGCTATTTGACCAGTTGTGTCATTTAACCCTGTAAAACTAAGTGCTACTATTTCTATTTTATTCTTTTACGAGAGAATACAGCCGAGTTAAATTAACGTTGTATTGATGTTTCGTCATAATGCTATCCGTTTCAAGTTGAAATGTTAACATTTGAGATATGTTCTCGTGGTTTGTAGGATGCCTTTCTTTGGAGGGGTCAGAGTCGGGAAATCCTCCTCCCGACCTCGACCTGTATGCAAGGGTTGACGACAAAGAAGCAAGCAACAAAACTCATAACTCAACTTGACTCGACGCACATTTTTGCTCACTGAGTATTTGCGTGAGCGACCTTATAGGTCACTTGCCAAGTGAGAAGCCTCCTCTCGACCTCGACCTATGTGTAGGGGTTGGCGACGAAGAAGCAAGCAACAAAACTCATGGCTCAACCTGACTCGACGTGCACTTTCACTCCCTGTGAGCGACCTTGTAGGCCACTTGGAACGAGGCTTCAACTTGACCCAACCCGATACATGCTCGTCCTCAGCACCCAAGCATCCATGTGGGCGACATCACGACGTAAAAGTTCATCAATATATATATATATATATATATATATATATATATATATATATATATATATATATATATATATATATATATATATATATATATATATATATATATATATATATATATATATATATATATATATATATATATATATATATATATATATATATATATATATATATATATGAGTTTCAAGGTTCTTAATTTGTGTAATAATAAACTTATAGTTTAACGTGTCGATGTACATTTGCAAATTTTCCAAATTATTTAAGGGGGTTTAGCGGAGAAAGCGGGCGGCGCGGGCGAGATGCGGGCGGTGGAAGTCCCTCGTCCTCGTTGTCTTCGACTGGCTCGCCATCCACAACCCACTCTGGCGCCTCCTCTCTTGCTAACGCATGATCTCCTCCTCCGACTCGGGCTAATCGTCCCCACTACTGCTCTTTCTTCCTGCCTTCGCAACTACGTTTTCCTTTTTCATTTCTTGTTTCGTTTGTGCGGTAATCCATGGCCGGATGGGTCTTGCATTGTAGGGTTTTCATCCTTCTCATCTATGGCTTTTGGTTGGTCAATGGTGGCCAGATGGTCTTGCGTCTTCGTCCTTTGTTCTGCTTTCCCGGCCGGCCGATCTCATGTCCTCGTTTGTATCGAAACGAGGAACGAGCTTCTCGCCCTCGTTCCCCTTCTGCCCATTTTTCATCCGTTCCTCGTCGCCGATGCCCTCTCCAGGTTCTGGTTCTGGTTCGTCTCGGGAGAGGTTTGGGTAAGGGTTTTCCAGCACTGACCCAAACTGTTACTGCTGCTGCCATTTCTTTTCTTCATCATATGAAATGCTTTGTGCTGCTTTCAGTTCAACGAAGACGCCATGGAACCTGCAACTATATTACATCCTGACGAGGTATGGGATCGTTTTTGTACGTAATATTTTATAGCGTGGAGATCATTTATAGTACATCTTTCTCTTTCTACTTCTCCTCCCGAGGCAGGAAGAGAAGGCCGCCGCTCTCGTCCTGCTCCAGCCCCGGCTCCAGGTCCGCCCCACCCAACACGCGTGCCAACCACTCCATCTCGTCCTCCTCCACCTCCTTCGCATCCTCCATTACCCCCGCTGAGTTCGAGTCCGTCCTTGCGACCCATCGACCACCGCCGTCATCGCGCTCCGCGGCCCAGTGGGCGGGCCAGAAGCGGGAGACACCGGCCACCACCCCGCGCGTGTCGACGCTGGCCATCACGGTAGACGAGGAGTCCGAGAAAGTGGCACCGCAGGTCTCCTCTCTGCCGCCGTCGGCCTGCGCGAACGCTTGCAGCCCTGCCCCCGGCCCCACGGTGGCCCCGCTCATCTCTCGCTCCAGCCACCTCATCACCTCCTCCACCGCCTCTTCTTCCACCTCTACTATCTCGTCCTCCTCATCGAGTGATATCATCGGGACGTCCGCTTCATCGGATTCCTGGTCCTGCAGCACGGTGGTCCGGCAACGGGGCATCTCCCTACCGTCTACTTCCATCAGCGGTCAGCGTGGAGTCGACCGAGACCAGTGGCAGGTGAGACCGTGAGGTGCAGGAATTAGTAATACCCCGGTATATATAAGAGATCCACAAAGACGGTGTGTGGGGGCGACGGATGTGGCATCGCTGATGTGGTGGTCGGAAAGAAGAGGAGAGGGAGGTGGGTGGCAGTTTCGGGGGAAAAGATGCAGCATCACGAGGAATTAATTTCTCGGTCAGTTTCCGTCTCTTTCTTGGAGGAAAAAGGGTGGTTACACGACTTTTGTGGCCTCCTCCTCCTCCTCCCCTTTCAACGTCTCAATTTTGTGCTTTTTCGCGGTGGTGCAGACGCGTTGTCTTTGTCTTTTCCAGTCGCTGCCGCTGCTGTTTTGATATTGGAATCTTTTCCCTGTCCTCGAGTCGCCCCGCATTGGCTGGACCGCAAAGGTTTGCTGTCTTATTTTTAGAGCAGTGCTTGTTCTTTTTTACCAGCCGGTCTCAACTACCAGTCTTTACTGATTTGACACAGCTGCGGGGCCTTCTACTTTGCCGGGCAAGAACGGGAAATGCGCAAGCTATGAGTGTTGGATGGACAAGCAGACGCATCGCCACGATTCTCGGAACACTCGCTGTTGAAAGATTTTTTTTTGGGTGAGATTTTGCCTATCCTATTTCTTCTTTGAACCAAGCAAAATAATTCTCGTGGTAATATCAGTTTCGTTGTTTGTAGATGAGATGGTGTTCAAATGGTATTGATTCAGATGCAACACAACAGGGGAAAAAGAAAAAGAAGTGCCAAAGAATGCTTCAAAAGACTACTAATGGCAAGATATTCTATTGGTTGTAGAGTAGATTTTTCCTTGATTTTTTTCTTCTATTGGCCTCAATAAGTAGATTGTTTTAATCACCCTGCTTTCTTCATATTTTCAATGCCTTTGTCTAAAACAATAAATATATAAGTGAGATATACACAAAACCAAATTATTTGGCAATAAAAACTAAACAGTCAATCTACAAAGAGGATAAGACTCATTTGACACTAAAAACAAATCATTAAAGTAATACTAGTGAGAAAAAGATTATCTGTAATTTTTTTTAGATGCAATAATTTCTTTTACGATGTTTCAACAAAGACATATTATGTGTATTATTGACAACTTGTTTTTTTATTTAAAATGTGTTGTTTTTAGGGTGAATTTGATGAGATATTCTATGGACATAAAGATGATAGAGTCGGTGGTTTCAATTGTATCATGATGACTCCATATTACGAGAACTTTATGAGGAAGCATTAGAGTACGAAAATGAAAACAATCTTATTTTGCTAGATAATAATAAGACATCATAGACAATAATTGACTGACTAATAATAAGTAACAAATGCTTTCCTACAATGTATGAACTTTATTCGATTGTTCAATTTTAAAAAGAACCTATTTCAATCGTCTCTTTCCTTATATAACAACAATAAAATCGTAAGTCTTAACTATTTGGGGTTGGCTACATAGATCTTTTGTCGTCATTAAGATATGTAAAAGTCATATATTTAGTTAAGTCCGGAATACTTAAATTTTTATTTATAGTTTTTATTAAAGTCTTTTTATGTTTTCCTCTATCTCTCATCATATCATTAGTATTAATCATTTCACCTCATCTTATTCTTTATCAAAGTGACACCTAGTCTTCTGGTTTTGTATCTCAATCAAAACCGTTTAACACTCTATCTCTATTTTGGTACACTCAAGTTGCCTCAGTGTGTGGAGCTAATTGTCCATTATTTGGCTTCACCTTCACCATGGAAAGTCTTTGCTTTCCTCCACAACTTCAGTTGCTGCTACAGGTGTCTAGTAGATCTTTTCTCCATATAGAATTTGTAATGTGGAACCTAATATTCTATGATTGGCTTCTATAATGACAATTTACTTATTATTGAACTTCATGACATTCGTCAAGATTTTTGATTTTTAAAATTTCTACGTTGATTGGACATTTGTAATTTCATAAAATCTTCATGTGAGCATTATTTCCTTTTATGATACTTTAAAGCATGAAACCTTATGATGCTTTTAAACATGAAACATTTACATTAACAATTCATGGCTTAAAAAATCTGACAAAAATAAGGAAGTCAATCATGAATATAAATATAAATATAAATATATAAATATATATATGTACATATATTAAAAACATTTATAAGTGAACTAAAACCATGCAAGTTATATATGAAAAAAAATTTATTATAGTTTCTTAGTTCTGTTACTCTACAAAACCTAGATTTTTCTTAATCTAGTTTCTTAGACTAATATCATTCTTTATGCCATTATCAGATTTGAAATTAAGACAGAAGTGAGGTTTACTGCACTTGCATTTCTAGGTAATAATGCTAGATAGTTCCTGGTGATCGAACATATGTTCTGCTCTGTGTTAGCATTTTCATGATGTTGTTGACATGGCATCACAAGATAATTGATGATTTCTTTTGGGTTTTTGTACTTGATATCAATTTGGATCGAATGCCTTATCCTCCATTTGATGTTTATGGCCCATCTGTGAGAAGATACTCGAAGGTCTCACAAAACAAAAGGTAATTTATGTGAGTTCCAAATGATATTGTTGCTTTTAGCATTTGTTGGTGGTCTCATTTCTAAGCCCAAACTCTAAACTATAGTCTGTTCTTTGCACAGCCTGGCGCATACTGACTTGGCTCGTGGCCTGGGAGGACTCAAAAGCTTCCATCATCAATCTACCACTTTGGGAGGACATGTTTGGATGAGCCAAACAAGGTAAGGAAAAGCAGGATAAGAATTAAGAGGAATAGAACAACAAAAGAGAAGAAAAAGGAGCGGAAAAGGGCACAATTTGATGCAGGCACTGCAAAGATGTTCTCTCCAAGACTTAATTGAAGTTTGTAGTCTTAACTGTAGAGCTATAATGTCGTTCCAGCAACATTGCTCTGTTTATGCTGCTAAACATTTTACCTTTAAATTGTTACTTCCAGGCGTGTTATCCCCTCCAGGAGAAGTAGTTGCCATGCTTGTTCTGAGGTCCAACGAAATTAGGACATTTCTTGAGGTAATTTACTTGATTTAAGTCCTCTCATTTTGTTGTGTCATCGTTTTTACTGTAAAGTTCATTGGCAGTCTATGCTTCTCACAGCAAAGCGGGAAAAATCCAAAGAGAAATGTGATCTTGAGTTGGCCTTCTCTGCATTGGCGTGTCGTGGTTGGGTCCCACCTGGTACGATCTCTCTCTTGTCGCCTGTGGGTAGACTTCCCAAGCAAAACACTTTTCCTTCTCATTTCGCCATCATAAACGGGCTCCGTCACCTGTGACCAGCGTCCTCCGTCTGATCATGGTCCAACGGTTGACAATGAATCTCCAACGTGATCGCTGCGATCAAGAAACATAACGAATGGGGAACCTCATGTCCCACAGAAGTCACGTTCTTTACGTGCTCTCCTCGCCTTTCTCTCTCTCTCTCTCTCTCTCTCCGTGACCGCATCCGAAGGTACCGTCTTCTTTCCCCGCCTTCCCATTTTACGCCAGAATGTTGGAGAAATTACGCGCTCGAGTTGGTTTATTTGTTGGATCATCTTGTTTCTTGCGATCCTTTCTTTCGATTGGTTGATTGAAGTTGCTACTTTCGGGTTTCTGTACACTAGGGTATCAGTTCTACAGCAATCTCCTGTTACGATTCCTATTTCTTGTTACCTTCTTTTTGCTGTAAATGGGCTCCTCGATCGATCTTTTGGTTTGCGTAGATTTCGTTCTTAGTGTTATTTTTCTTTCTTGTTCTTTTCTTGAAATTTGTGGTTGAGAATTTCTGATTTACGGATGTTACGTTTTGTTAGTTCGTTGTTGGGGGTAATGGATCTTTGTTAATTCTTTAGTGGAATCTTGTGATGTAGTTTTCAGTTTTCACCGTGGGGATCTTGGAATTTCTTTTATTTATGTATAGTAGGAGAGTCTGGCTGTTCTCTTGGGTTTTTCGCAGGACGACTTTTACAGCACTGCAAATGGTTAGTTTTGTGAATAGAACGCAGTCTCTCTGTTAGGGTTTTATGTCATTTGCATTTTGGATTGTCATGATTGAGTGCAAATGATATGAAAGGAAAACTTAAAGAATTCCAAGATATCTTACTGTACTTGGCCAAAAAAATTTTGGTGATTCGATTATTAGCATGTCTTTTCTTTTGTTTGGATTATAACATGCGGCATCTAAGGCTTTTGAAGGTTACCAAGTAAATATACTTTTCTATCATATCTTGGAAATCATGGTCCAAGGTTTATATCTTGAGCTATGGTCTGCTTAGTATATCTTCGTCCTTGAATATAGGCTTTCCCGTGAAAATGGTTGTGGCCCAAAACAGCATTGACATGGAGGAGGGAAGCTTGGAGATTGGCATGGGTATGCTACAGTATATCTCTGTTGCCTATGATGCATTTTTTGTTACCATACGAACAAAGTTTGGTCCATTTCTCAACCACAGTTGGCAAAAATAATATTCTTATATCCTCTTTGAGGTTTTGAGATAGTGCTGTTTGTATTTCTTTTTTATTCCTCAAATAACTATCTGCTTGTTTTAATCCTGCATCCATAGAAATGTTGGATTGAATGTGATTTTTCTATTTTCCCTTCAAAAGAAAAGGAAAGGACACAAAGCTTGAGCCATATATTGTATGATGCCTTTTGTTTGAGGACAGTGAGATTTTTTACTCTGGGCTTTCCGATTTGATAAAAGCCTTTCAGTGTGTACATAATCTATCATGTCATTAGACTCAGTTCACACTCATCAACTTAAGTCAATTGGATATCTTAATACTGTATACCACTAGCAGAAGAAGATATATACAAAATTATAAAGGACAAAAGACTTCGATGATATTGGTCATACGGGGTTATATGCTGCTAATTGGTTTATTGATACAAAATGTTACTTTAAAGTACAAGGAAGAAATGGCAATCACATGTGCAACGTGACCTTTCTGTTTAGTAACTCATCAAAAGTCTAGACTGCAGTTTATATGAACCATAGACTATAGCTTTTAGAGGTCAAGTGAACTCCAGAGGCAAGTTAAAACAAAAGGCATGTAAAAGGTAAAATAAGAACTGAAAAAAAAAGCATGTGGCACCTTTACCTCAAAATTCCAAAGATTATTTTATTAGTCAGACACAAATTCAGTACATTTTTACTAGTAATGTTTTGCACAACAAACCGATCATCTCATGCTCTCATTAAGAAATGGACAGACATGCTAAACTGAACAAAAAAGAAGATTTTGTTTCTGAGCAATCAGAAAGATGATGCTTAGATCTTGACCACAAGTAATGTAAGAAGAGAGAAATTATACTAACATGGTTCTAGTTCTAGTCGTTATTTGGATGTGCTAGCTAAATCCAACCTTATGCAAAAGAAATGGTTAATTATATGGGACATGCACAACCAAAGAAACATACTGCCATCTTTCTTTAGGCCGTATTAGCACCTCTTCTTTTATTTGAATATGCTTCATTATTAGCTTGGTTTTCTCTTTGGAGGTACTGACACACTTGTGCAGCTTGGTGCCCATATTGATCTCATCAATGTTACCTTTTAGTTCTCATGACAAGTTATAGATTATAACATGTTCCTTTCTTGAATTTTCATAAACCCTGTTGAATAATAGGAGGCCATATCCCCCATAGTTGTAATTCTGGGGCCTTCTATTTTCTGTGTACAGAATACAGGACTGTTTCTGGAGTGGCAGGTCCTCTTGTCATCCTGGACAAAGTTAAGGTGTGTCTACTGTCTACTTTTACCTTTTACTGATAATTTGCTTTATTTACATGTGCCTACAGCATTTCTCCTGTGCAAAGTTACTTATAGCATTATTATTTGATGCTTGAACTTAGAATTCAAAATTTACAACTGATTTATTGTTTTCCATCAATTTATTTTAGGGTCCTAAATATCAAGAAATTGTTAATATACGTTTGGGAGATGGCACAACTCGACGTGGTCAGGTCCTGGAAGTTGATGGGGAAAAGGCTGTTGTTCAGGTTGGTAATAATCTTTTTCTCTGTTTTCTTATTTGCTGATACAATCAATAAATAGTGTATGAAATGACATTTACCACTTCTTTATGCTCCAGAGTTTTTTTTTCTCACTTTTTTTGTTGATTAGAGCATGCTAGCTCTTAGCGATGACACGTAGTGAATGTCTTTGCTACTTGATTTTAGTGTCAGTCTTGCTTGGGTTTTCTGGTCAAAGGCCAAAAAGATTTTATAATTAAGTGTGGTATTTTTACTCTTTAACTACTGCTTGGATCTGTTTAATGTGGTGCTAGATTAATTGAAATATTGAACATGCTATCTTGCTTCTCTGCCAGGTGATGTCATCTTCACAGTTGTCTGTCTTAACAAACATATACATAGATTTACATTTATCTTCTGCAATGTCTTCAGATTTACAGATTTTTGTGGTTTATACTTTATACTTTATAGTACCATTTTCTTTCTAGCTACTTGAACTGCTAGTATGTAGTACTGTTATCAAATGTGATTTAACTGTCTATTTGGCATCACATCCTGTTCTTTAGTTCATAGACTATCTATTTGTATATTTGATAACTTTTTTGGTTTTTATTGTTCACATGATTTTAACGTTGTGCTATCCCCGTCTCAGGTATTTGAGGGAACTTCTGGCATTGACAATAAATATACAACTGTTCAGTTCACAGGAGAGGTATGGTATTTTATTTTGAGTTTCTACTTCTGAACTTTATGATGGCATATGTTTCTATTTGTTGTCTGATTTATGTAATTTCATCATTATTATCCAGAATTTTGTCATGAAATTCAGAGTCTTTTTGAGAAAGCCATTTGCAGAGATGCTTCAATTTTTTTGTATCATGTAAACCTTGAATTGTTCAATTCTAAACCCCTTTGTCTCCATCCCATGTCTGCATGTAATTGTGTTAAGGAGTGTTGGAAGAAAAGTCAGATTGATGTTAGCTAAGGGTGATATGATGAAGATTGGTAGGGTGAATCAGATCAGATTAGTGAGATTAGGATAAAACAAGAAAATAGTTTTTTAAAATAAAAAATAGAATGCAGTGAAACATTTGAATATATAAATTTTATATAAAATATAAAAATAATAAAAAATAGATCCAAAATATAAAAAATAATAAAGATAGTTATGTGCACAATTGATTTTCTAATTACCTTTTGTTGAAGTGTTGGGTGATGTAAAAACTGTAAGAAAATATTTTATTTAAATAGAACATCCGTGGGTATTCTTAATCTCATCTCACTTATTCATGATTGCATCTCTATTATCTTAAAGAGTTCAATGTTAAATCTTTTTTATTTTGGTTTTGGCAACTTAAAGAGAAACATTGGCCTCTTGTACTATGTAGTGTATATGCTTTCCCTTGCATAGATATATTGGCATATTTTGGTCCTAGGGATCAATTTTTCCTCTCTTTCCTTTACACAGGTCCTCAAGACACCTGTGTCGCTGGATATGCTTGGACGAATTTTTAACGGTTCAGGAAAACCTATTGACAATGGCCCACCTATATTACCTGAGGCATACTTGGATATCTCTGGTATATTGTGGAGGACCAAATTCTCATGTTTGACACCATTTCATCTTTCTTGTTTATCCTACTTCTGTTTCTTAGGAAGTATGGAAATTCTTATGAATTATTCATGAATTTCCTTGTAGGAAGTTCCATCAATCCTAGTGAGAGAACATATCCTGAAGAAATGATTCAAACAGGGATTTCTACAATAGATGTGATGAACTCCATTGCTCGTGGTCAAAAAATCCCTCTTTTCTCTGCTGCTGGGCTTCCACATAATGAAATTGCTGCTCAGATTTGTCGTCAGGCTGGTCTTGTGAAGAGGCTGGAAAAATCTGATAATCTCTTGGAGGTAAGCAACTATAGAGTACTAGAAAGATGCTTTGTGACTTTGACTTCTTTTGTTTCTAAGAAAGTTTTTCTTTTCATAAATGTTGAACAAATGAAAATAGGTTTTCTTAAATAGTGGTATGAGCGTATCCTCTTCAAACCTCACACAAGGTCATCTTTGGAGAAAAAAGGTCATCAGAACTAGGCACATCAACTTTTGTCAATCGATGTTATTAAACAAACGTTATAAAGCATCATAAATTAAACATAGACTTGGTTTTTAAAATAACATAATGCTTTTTTAAAAACCTAAGATTATGTTAATTTAAAAAGCAAGCCAATGCTTATAATCTATGATGTTAAAATAACACAATGCTTTTTAAAAACCTAAGATTATGTTATTTTAAAAATCAAGCCTATGCTTATAATCTATGTTGTTTTGCAAAGTTTGTTCACTGACATCAGTTGGCATTAAGTTGTTGCAGCCTACTTTAGAAGTTAATTTGCCTAGGTTTAATGGCCTTAAAATAACATTATGCTTTTTAAAGACCTAAGATCATGAATAAGAAAAAGGACTAAGATCAAGTTTCTTATGCATGAGCTGACTGTAAACTTAGTTGTTATTAATGATCTCATGCATCCTGTTTGTTCTGTCATTTAATCTGAAAGAAGCATCACTTAACTGACTTTTATATGGTATAAAATTTCCAATAATTGCTTATCCGCATTTCAATTTTGGTGCAATACTTTTCTTATTTTGCATGTAGTTTAAAATTTTCCTCTGAAATTGATAGGATGGTGAAGAGGCCAATTTTGCTATAGTGTTTGCAGCAATGGGAGTCAACATGGAAACAGCACAGTTTTTCAAGCGTGATTTTGAAGAAAATGGTTCAATGGAGAGAGTGACACTTTTCCTAAATCTGGTACCTTTTCTAGAATATGTGCAAACCATCATGTTCTAAATTCAGCTAACGTTGACTCAGGGATAAGAAGCCTTTGATGCTTTTATGATTTCATCTTTAGTATCATTATATTTCAGGCAAATGACCCAACAATTGAACGAATTATTACGCCTCGAATCGCTCTCACGACTGCAGAATATCTTGCTTATGAATGTGGCAAGCATGTTCTTGTCATCCTGACTGACATGAGCTCATATGCTGATGCGCTTCGTGAGGTGACATCACTTTTCAGAGTGTAGTTTATGTAATATCTTCTGTTGGCAGGTGGTGGATTTTTTCGGAGTAGTAGTTAGGATCCTACTTGTTTCTGTACTGCACTTCTGCTTCAGAAAGAATGTCAAGACCATGTCCATCGTGTTACTATGCTTGCTTTATTTATTGTGCTTAATATATTTGTTATCGATTTTTCTATGCATTATTTAGATTGTACAGTCATGAGAACTATTTCTTTAGAAACCAATTTTATGCATGATCCACTCTGTCAAAGCTATAAATATATGTGTGCGCTTCTTGCAAATTGCTTGTATAAAAAGATTGCAAATTTTTAGAGGCTTGTGCAAGATACTGATTCTCAGCCTTGGGATTTTGAACTTCTCCGTTTCTCTCTGACATTTCTTGAATTTATCATTGTCAATCTGATTAGGTGTCTGCTGCTCGAGAGGAGGTGCCAGGTCGACGTGGTTATCCAGGCTATATGTATACCGATCTCGCAACAATATATGAACGTGCTGGTCGTATAGAAGGAAGAAAGGGCTCTATCACACAGATACCGATCTTAACTATGCCAAATGATGGTACCGTATAGGTTTTCATTTCCTAATATTAATGAATTTACTTTCATTTTAGTGTTGGAACTTGCCAGAGGTGGAAAAAAAAAAAGAATGAAAAAGGAGGCTTTCTGGTTTTTTTGAGGCCTTGCTTAAAGTTTATTTATTCTAAGATACCACTTTGTTTCCTTATCTTCTACATTTTTTAGATTACATGCAAAGCGGGTGGCTAATGGCTTAATGTTTTCCAACAGATATTACGCATCCCACTCCAGATCTTACAGGCTATATCACCGAGGGCCAAATCTATATTGACAGGCAACTGCACAATCGACAGGTATTCCATGTTATAATATTTTTTTTTTTTTGGCTTGAACTTTTGGTGCCATTATTTATTTGTTAGTTTGGTTTGCTGATGGATTATAAAATTAATTTTTGAATTTGTCTGACAGATTTATCCACCTATCAATGTGCTGCCATCTCTCTCACGGTTGATGAAGGTTAGCATCTTCATGGGGGGAGGACCCTGTTCGGTTGAAGTGGACACCGTTTATTAGCAGCTAAGGTAGCTGTTAATTTACCTCTTTGCTAATTTTCTCTTTTTGCAGAGTGCCATTGGGGAGGGTATGACTCGTCGTGATCATGCTGATGTGTCTAACCAGGTTGGTGACTGATTTAAAACTTTTTCCTGCCGGTGGATGGATGGCTTTTTTACGTTGGAAATCTCTCCTCCTGTGTTTTGACAACCTGCATTTCAGTTGTATGCCAATTATGCAATTGGGAAGGACGTTCAAGCAATGAAAGCAGTTGTCGGAGAGGAAGCACTCTCGTCTGAGGATTTGGTTCTCTCTCTCGCTCGCTCTCTGTCTCTGCATTTCACTTTGTGATGCTAATAACCCTGCTTACTTACTAATCTTGTGGTTGAAACTGCAGCTGTACCTGGAGTTCCTAGACAAGTTTGAAAGGAAGTTTGTAACTCAAGGAGCGTATGATACCCGTAATATCTTCCAGTCGCTTGATCTTGCCTGGACCATGCTACGCATCTTTCCCCGAGAGCTTCTCCACCGTATACCTGCCAAGACTTTAGATCAGTACTATAGCCGCGATGCAGATCACTGAGAGATGCAAAGATGATAGCTCAACACCGTATACTTGCCACGACTTTAGATCAGTACTATAGCCACGATGCTACTCACTGAGAAGCAAAGATGCCTTTTTTTTTTCTTCTTCTTCTTAAATTATGGAGGAGCCAAAGATGAATAAGCCTCTTCTACCTTTTATTATCTTTGGCTTGTCTGATATCAATAATAAAATGTCCAACTGCAAATTATTTTATGTACCGTAAATGATGATAATCTATGAACAAAAGATTCTTGTGGATGAAAGCAACTGATTCCAGACCTGTCAAGCCGTCGTGAAGTCAAAGTTTGTCCGATTAGGAAAGGAAAGGAATTATGGATGGATCCACCACTGGATCCTATTCAAACTCCTCTATAGATATATAACAAACAATATGATCTCTGCATGAAAAAAATTCAGTCAAAAGAAACAATAATAGGGTGAAACCAAAAGGCAGAGATGTATGGAAGGAACTCAACAAACTTGGCTGTGCAAAATCTCCCACGCCTATTCACACGATAATATATAACTTATTCCTGTGAAAACGCCCAAAAACACTTCAACCAGTATCCAGAAACAAAAAACTTGCCAAACGAAAACAATTTGCCATTAGGTCTTCTCTACTAAGAAGAAGCCAAAAATTATCTTACGCTCAGTTAAGTAGTTACTTTTCTCCGAACACACGGCCGGTTCAAATTATTGGCTTTTGCATGCTTCTTCCGGCAATCCAGCATTCTGAACAGCATAGCTTTTAGGTTGGTTTGGAAGCTTCGCTTTGGTGCTTGGTTCCCGTGGTTGCCGCTGTTGCAGCAGCCGAAACGGCCGCCACAGCTGCTCCTACTTTTATGCCGCCAGCAGCCTTCGTTGCTGCACCCACCTTGGTGAAAACAGCTATTCCCATTGCTAGGAGAGCTCTCAAAGCAACTGTCGGTTTCAGTTCCATACCTACTACATTGGGCCCATACAAAATGTTGAGATTATGGGAACCTTACAAATGATAAGTTAGAAGAGGGGAAAGTACGATGAAGCTATATCATGATAGTTGAAGAATCCCAATTTGTTATATAGCAATGACTCATAAGATGGCTCAACAAGACTCGTAAGTTCAATTATTGAATATGTTAACTGCTCCAGTTTCTCATATGTTTATTGATTCAAACAACAAGAATTGAGAAAAACCAATTATCCAAGATCTCCAAATTATCCAAGATGAATAATTAAGAAAGGCGTATTGAGAAGATGAAACAAATTAGGCTAATAAACAGAAAAACAGAGGTCAAACAAGAAAGGACAATTTGGGGGGGGTTTGGGAAGGGGAAAAAAGTGAAGGCCGGCAGCAAGAACTCGACATTCAATAAGATCAGAGGAAACACAGGAAAGGGTGGATGATAAATATCCCAGGAAATAACGCTGACTTAGGCCTTCATCTCAAACAGAAAACTATTTTTTTTCCCCTCAGTATTTTGCCATCAGTAAGTGCATTTTGATAAACATTCAGAAAAATGACATTCACTAAAATGGAACATCCAAAATGAACTTAACCTATCTGCTGTCATCATACCATGTACAATAGAGTTCTGGACCATTTGCAACACAATAAAATTTTCTTGTAAATTCATTCATATTATCCGAGTATGGCAAGTTTTGTCAAAACAAACAGGTGTTCACCACAAGACTACTCCAGCTTATAAATCATAGATGCTCCAGTGTCCAGCTTTGACCAATTTGCAGTTTGACTCATATGATGCCAAGTGACAAACATAAACATCAAGGTGGCTAGCTAATGTGTCATCCACTTGGCACTAAGTGGCAGACACATGCTATGGACCTTTCTGGAATTCCTATTAGAACTAGTGTCATCCACATGGCACTAAGTTGATTTCGATAAAGCCTATGATAGAGTTCCCATATGATTTATTATGGTGGGGTTTAGAAAAAAAAAAGATGCATCGACTAATTATATTGATGTTATTAAGGATATATATGACAATGTAGTCATTAGTGTTAGAACTATAAAGAGTGTGTCTAATGAGTTTCGACTACATCAAAGATCTACATTAAGTCTACACCTTTTCACATTAATAATGGATGAACTTATTTATCGATGACGATGTCTTAATTGATGAGAACATAGGCAACCCTTTGAAACTTGAGATTT